>NC_045445.1:7177657-7184329 GCF_002776525.5 Piliocolobus tephrosceles | reverse complement strand
GCAAGAATAATTTCTGGCATTCTATAGCCCTGTAGGGTGATTATAGTTAATAAAAATTTATATTTTCAAGTAGCTAGAAGAGAGGATTTTGAATGTTCTCAACCTGAAAAAATAAATATTAGTTGTTTGAGGTGATAGATATGCTAATTATCCTGATTTGATCATTACACATTGTATACAGGTTTGGAAATGTCACACTGTGACCCATAAATATGTACAATGATTATGTGGCAATTAAAAAAAGAAAAGAAACAAGTGAAAAATGTCTTGGATTGTCTTGCAGAATGTCTGAGGTGCAATAAAGAGTGTTCCTCTGCCAAGACAGATACGTGAATCAAGAACTAAGAAGCAATCAGTTGTTTATTGATGATAAATATGACTTGCTCTTTATATGGAAGTCAAGATATACACTATTTCAGTAAGCTCTCATGTTTTCACCTACCAAGTTTGGGTTATTCATTCAGCTAATACTTATTTATTGAACCCTGACTGCCATATGCCAGTCACTAGGCCAGATAGAAAGGATAGAGTATTAAGAGATTCATTTCTGCCATCATAGAGCTTTTTACCAAATAAACTGTTAAATTTATATTCCCATGATTTCTTGTTTACGTATTTTTATTTTGAGAAGTTTATATCATGGTGTGGACTGTAAATATGTGTTCCCTTGTTAAATTGTAAAGCGACTAGGAGATATGTATGCATTGCCACTGTTTTCAATACTCACTTTATATCCATTCTTCCTTATAGTAACAGAAAATCTGTTTAAAAGAGCTTTGCCAACTGATTCCCAACACTTAGCCAAGTTGTTATGATCAAATAAAGATAGGCATTTTCAGCATAGAGGTTGCTTTTTCAATTAAAATCAGTGATGATTATTTTAATATACACTTCTCTCTAGAGAGATTTCTCAAATACAGCATGTATTGCCAAATAAAGTGTGTCTACCTATTGGTTAGGTACAATGTTGAGCATATAGAAAAAGAAAAGGTAAAATGCTCCACCCAGGTAAGAAAAAGAAGAGGTGTATCTATTTATTGCCTCATATCCTTTGACTTACAGAACTTGTTATTGTGATCTCCAGAAAAGACTGTGGTGGTGACTTGTCAGGCCTCTCTCTGGTGATGCACTTGCAACCCTAAGGCTTCGGTGGGACCATTTAAAAGTAGCGAGTTTACCACAGACTCTTACTATCCAGATTGAAAAGGTGGATACCAGGAAAAAGAAGGCCCCAGGTTCCTCTTCGGGTCATACTTGAAGATCAAACAGAAAACTGATACATGAATGCCTTCACTGGAATGTTGGTCTCATTTGTGAAATCGAAATCTCTGTAAAATGATGGATGAAATTTTATCAGAGATTTATTCATAAATTATAAAGTATAACTTGTATTTATTTATAAATTATAAACTATATATTATTCATTTCAAAATGCTTACTACATTTCTCCCAGTAGGAAGATTAATAAGAAACCCTCATGCTATCCACCAATCAGTTTGGATGCTAAGCTATGTAATCATCTTGTATTTTCTAAAATCTAATATATTTTTCCTTTTTGAACCATTGCCATATCCATTTGTTAGAGACAGCAGACAACAAAGACAGAAGCAAAGACAGAAAAGTTGCACCAGGCCTGGAGTGCCTACCTCCATATTCTTTATTATGTGAAGAAATAAAGCTCTTAAGTGCCATGATTTTTGTTTTGAGGGTAGGGGTGGGTGTTTCCTATATTCAGCCAAATACAATCACCATAGTAATAGAAAGACATCATCCAGGACAAGGATTTTTCCTAAACACACACATTTTAATTTTTTAAAAAAATCCCAATACATACATGATTTTTAAAAGCCTGCTTAATACATGAATGTGATATACAATCCAAATAATTTGTAAAGAGTGTACAGTAAAAGCTCAGTCTTCTTCCTACCCTCCACAATGTAACTCTCCTAATTCAGCTCCACAGAGGCTACTAGTAAGTTTCTTCCGCACCTTCCAGGAATTTTCTATGCAAACTAATCATATGCTGAAGCATGCTATACACATATTTTTTTTTACCTTGAATTTTATCACTTAAAATGTATCTCCATATAAATCACTAGACTCATATTAATGGCTGCATATTACATTATATGGATATATTGTCATTTGATATGTCCCCTTTTAAGGTACTCTGTGGACAATTAAGTTGCTTCTACTCTTTTGCTATTATAAACAATGCTACAGTGCAGTAGCATACCAAACATAAGATGGGACAGTGGGAAGAATGAGGAAACCTTGACAGGTGGTGTTTTAACATGGCATAATTTAGAATTAGATGCATGTGATGCTAATAAAAGCAGACTAACATTTAGTCAATTTATTATTCTTCAGCTTCCTACCAACAAGGTATTCCTTTTTCTGCCCTTGTTAAGTAACTGTTTTAGTGAATAACATTGAACGTACTGCTTTGTACATATATGCAAATTTATATGCAGTAAAATTTTGATAGATACTGACAAATTGCCCTCCAAAGTGGTTGCATCAATATATGTTTTCACCAGGAAGAAATGTCATTTTTCCTACACCTCCAACAATACTGTTAAATGTTGAGCTTATTTGTATTGTTCTATACTGATAGGTAGAAATGGTCTTTTTTAATTCACATTTATTATGCATAGTGCTTAGTATCATTTCACATGTTTATAAAATGCTCTCCCTGTCAATCATCTCTTCATGTGTTTTATTTTTATGGAGATATAATTTATATTCTATAAAATTCACTCAAAGTACATAATTGAGTGTTTTTTAGAACATTCACATGGTAGTGCATATATCACCACTATCTAATTCGAGAACATTTTCTTCACCCCCAAAATATAGCCAATACTCATTTGCAGTCATTCTCCATTGCCAACTCCCTCAGATCCTGGCAAGCACAAGCACACTTTTTACTTTATTCCTACAGATTTGGTTCTTGTGAAAATTTCATTAAAGTTGAATTATATAATAGGCAATGTTTTGTATCTGAGTTCTTTTGCTTAACATGTTATCATGATTCATTCATGTTGTTGCATCATTTCTTTTCATGGATGAATACCATTCCTTTTTACCTCTTTTGAAAAATGTGTTTTCAGGTCTTTTGCCCATTTGTTAATCATGTTATTTGTTTTCTTGTTATTGCATTGAGTTGTTTATATATTTTCGATACTCACCACTTATCAGATGTATGGCTGACAATATATTTTCTTCCATTCTGCAGGTTGGCTCTTCACTCTGTTTAGTGGTTTGTTTGCTCTGTGGAATCTTGCTTTGTGGGTTTATATCAAACTAAAGAATATTTTTTGACTAAGCTTTTGGGGTCTAATAAAAAAACTTTAAAAACGTATTGTCCAGACCAATGTTGCATAGCTTTTTTCCTAGGATTTCTTCTAGTAGTTTTGCATTTTTAGGTCTCATATGTTTAAGTCTTTAATTCATTCATTAAGGATTTTCATGTATAGTGTCAAATAAGAGTCTAAATTCATTCTTAGGCATGTCTATAACCAGTCTCACAACATCTTTTATTGAGACTGTCTTTTTCCCATCATATGTTCTTGACACCTTCATCAAAAATCAGTTGGCTGTAAATGATGGGTGTGTTTCTGGGTTCTCTATTATGTTCCATTGGTTATCTATTTTAGTGCCAGTGCCATTTTGTTCATATTATTGTAGTTTTATAATATAGCTTGAAATCAGTTGGTGTGATACATACAGCTTTCTTCCTTTTGCTAAAAACTGCCTTAGGTACTCAGGGGTTTTTAAGGCTTTATATGAATTTTAGCATTGTAGAATCATTATTAGAATTAAGTGTAATTATTTTTATTTTATTGCTTGTGCTTTTGGTGTCTCATCTAAGAAAACAATGCCTAATCTAAGTCATAAAGATTTAGGTTTGCTCACGCCTGTAATCCCAGCACTTTGAGAGGTCAAGGCGGGCAGATCACAAGGTCAGGAGATGGAGACCATCCTGGCTAACACGGTGAAACCCCATCTATACTAAAAACACAAAAAAATTAGCGAGGCATGGTGGTGAGTGCCTGTAGTCCCACTACTTGGGAGGCTGAGGCGGGAGAATGGCATGAACGCGGGAGGCGGAGCTTGCAGTGAGCCTAGATCGCGCCACTGCACTCCAGTATGGGCGAGACTCCGTCTCTTAAAAAAAAAAAAAAAGATTTAGGTTTATGTATCAACTAAGAGTTTTCTAGATTAATCTCATATTCAGGACTTTGATCAATTTTGATTAGATTTGTAAAAATTAGATTTTAAAAATTATTTCACATTATATTTTCAGATTCAGGGGTACATATGCAGCTTTGATATACTGTGTGATGCTGAGGTTTAGATTATGATTGAGTCTGTCACCCTGGTGCTGAGCATAGTAACCAAAAGTTAATTATTCACCCATATCAAACCCCTCTAGTAGTCCCCAGTGTCTACTTTTGTCATCTCTATGTCTATGAGTACCCAATGTTTAGCTCACATATATAAGTGAGAACATGTGGTATTTGGTTTTATGTTTCTGCACTAATTTGCTTAGGAAAATGGCCTCCTGCTCCATCTATGTCCCTGCAAAGGACATTATCTGTTTTTTTTTTTTTTTTTTTTTTTTAATGGCTCATAGTATTCTTAAGTATATATACCACATTTTCTTTATTCACCATTTCCTTTATTATTATTATACCTTAAGTTCCAGGTACATGGACAGAACGTGCAGGTTTGTTACATAGATACACGTGCCATGGCAGTTTGCTGCACCCAACAACCCGTCATCTACATTAGGTATTTCTCCTAATGCTATCCCTCTGCTAGCCCTCCACTCAGACAGGCCCCAGTGTGTGATGTTCACCTCCCTGTGTCCATGTGTTCTCATTGTTCAACTCCCACTTATGAGTGAGAACATGCGGTATTTGGTTTTCTGTCCTTGTGATAGTTTGCTGAGAATGATGGTTTCCAGCTTCACCCATGTCCCTGCAAAGGACATGAACTCATCCTTTTTTAAGGCTGCATAGTATTCCATGGTGTATATGTGCCACATTTTCTGTATCCATTCTATCATTGATGGGCATTTGGGTTGGTTCCAAGTCTTTGCTATTGTGAACAGTGCCGCAATAAACATACGTGTGCATGTATTCACCATTTTCTTTATTCCACAATTGATGGGAATCTAGGTCAATACCACATCTTTGCTACTGTGAATACTGCTGTGGTTAACATGTGAGTGCATGTCTTTTTTCAGTAGAATAATTTATTTTCTTTTGAATATATACCCAATAATGCAATTGTTTAGTTGAATGGTAGTTCTGTTTTCAGTTCTTTCAGAAATTTCCAAACTGTTTCCCACAGTGGTTGAACTAATTTGCATTCCTCCCAACTACATATAAGAATTCCCTTTTCTCTACAGCCTTGCCAGCACCTGTATTTTTTAAACCTTTTAATAAAACTGTTCTGTCACCTACAAAAGGAAGCCCATCAGACTCACAGAGGACCTTTACCAGAAACCCTACAAGCCAGAAGAGATTTGGGGCCTACATTCAACATTCTCAAAGAAAAAAATTCCAACCAAGAATTTCATATCTGGCCAAACTAAGCTTCATAAGTGAAGGAGAAATAAGATCCTTTGAGACAAGCAAATTTTGAGAGAATTTATTACTACCAGGCATAGCGCCTGAAAGAAGCACTAAATATGGAAAGGCAAGACCATTATCAGCCACTAGAAAAACACACTGGTGATACTACAAAGCAATCATGCAAACAAGTCAGCATAATAAACAGCTAACAACACAATGACAGGATAAAATTCATACATGTCAATACTAACCTTGAATGTAAATAGACTCAATACTCCAATTAAAAGGCATAGAGTGGCAAGCTGGATAAGGAACCAAGACCAGATGTTATACTTTTTTTTTTCTTTTTTTGGAGACGGAGTCTGGCTCCGTCGTCTAGGATGGAGGGCAGTGGCATGATCTCAGCTCACTGCAACCTCTGCTTGTGGGGCTCAAGTGATTCTCATGCCTCAGCCTCCCAAGTGGCTGGGATTACAGGCACATGCCACCATGCCTGGCTAATTTTTGTATTTTTCATAGAGATGGGGTTTCCCCACGTTGGTCAGGCTGGTCTCGAACTCCTGACCTCAGGTGATCCACCCGCCTTGGCTTCCCAAAGTGCTGGGATTACAGGCGTGAGCCAACACATCCAGCCTCTATGTTATACTTTCTTCAGGAGACCCATTACACATGCCGTGACATCCACAGGCTCAAAATATAAAGGGATGGAGTAAAAAATCTACCAAGTAGATGGAAAACAGAAAAAAGCAAGGGTTGCAATCCTAATTTTAGACAAAACAGATTTCAAACCAACAAAGATCAAAGAAGACAAATAAGTAACCAAATGGTAAAGGGTTCAATTCAAGAAGAAATCCTAACTATCTAAATATATATGCACCAAAAACAGGAGCACACAGATTCACAAATCAAGTTCTTACTGACCTTTAAAGAGAGTTATACTCCGACACAATAGTGGGAGAATTCAAATACCACTGACAGTATTAGACAGAACATAGAAGCAGAAAATTAACAAAGATATTCTGGACCTGAACTCAACAGTGGACCAAATGTATTTCTTTTTTTTTTTTTTTTTTTTTTTTTTTTTTTT
>NC_045445.1:7127374-7177557 GCF_002776525.5 Piliocolobus tephrosceles | reverse complement strand
CAAGCTCCGCCTCCCGGGTTTATGCCATTCTCCTGCCTCAGCCTCCCGAGTAGCTGGGACTACAGGTGCCCGCCACCTCGCCCGGCTAGTTTTTTGTATTTTTTAGTAGAGACGGGGTTTCACCGTGTTAGCCAGGATGGTCTTGATCTCCTGACCTCGTGATCCGCCCGTCTCGGCCTCCCAAAGTGCTGGGATTACAGGCTTGAGCCACCACACCCGGCCTCAAATGTATTTCATAGGCATCTACAGAACTCTCCACCAAAAAACAACAGAATATACATTCTTCTCATCTGCACAGGGCACATACTCTAAAATTGACCACACAATAAGACATAAAACTCTCCCTAGCAAATGCAAAAGAACTGAAATTATACCAACCACTATCTTGGACCGCAGCACATAGAAATAGAATTCACGACAAAGAAAATTGCTCAAAACCATACAATCACATGGAAATTAAAGAATCTGCTTCTGAATGACTTCTGAGTCAATAATGAAATTAAGGCAGAAATCAAGTAGTTTTTTGAAATTAATGAAAACAAAGATACAACATAACAGAATATCTGGGACACAGCTAAGTCAGTGTTACGAGGGAAATTTATAGCACTGAATGCCCACATCAAAAAGTTAGAAAAATCTCAAATTAACAATCTAACATCACAACTAAAGGAACTAGAGAAGCAAGATCAAATGAACCACAAAGTAAGCAGAAGACAGGAAATAACCAAAATCAGAGCCAAACCAGAAATTGAGAAAAGGAAAAAATTCAAAAATAAAAAAGGAGCTATTTTTTTTATAAAATTAAAAAAATAGTAACTGCTAGCTAGACTAATGAAGAAAAGAGAGAAGATCCATATAAATACAATCAGAAATTACAAAGGGAATATTACTAATGACACCACAGAAATACAAATAACCATCAGAGACTATTATAAACACCTATATCCACACAAACTAGGAAATTCAGATGAATAAATTCTTGAACACATAAATCCTCCCAAGACTGAACCAAGAAGAAACTGAATCCCTGAACAGACCAATAACAAGTTCTGAAATTGAATCAGTGATATATAGCCTACCAACCAAAAAAAGCCCTGGACCAGACACATTCACAGCCAAACTCTACCAGATGTACAGAGAAGAATTGGTCTCATTCCTACTGAAACTATTCCAAAAAATTTAGGAGAATGAACTTCTCAAATTATTCTGAGGCTAGCATTATCCTGATACCAAAACTTGGCAGAGAAACAGCAAAAACAAAAAGCTTCAGGACAGTATCTTTGATAAACACTGATGCAAACATCCTCAAATAAATACTAGCAAACCAAATTCAGCAGAACCTTTAAAAGCTAATCCACTGTCATCAAGTAGGTATTATACCGGGGACGCAAGGTTGTTTCAACATACACAAATCAATAAATGTCATTCATCACATAAACAGAACTAAATGCACAAACCACATGATCAACTTAGTAGATGCAGAAAAATCTTTTGATAAAATTCAACATCCCTTCATGTGAAAAACTCTCAACAAACTATGTGTTGAAGGAACATAGCTCAGAATAGTAAGAGCTATTTATGACAAACCCACAGCGGTCATCATACTGAATGGAAAAATGTTGGAAGTACTCCCCTTGAAAACTGGCACAAGATTAGGATGCCCTTTGTCACCACTTGTATTTAACATAGTATTGGAAGTCCTGGCCTAAGCAATCAGGCAAGAGAAAAAAATAAAGGACATTCAAATAGGAAGAAAGTAAGTTAGACTATCTCTGTTTCCAGATGACATGATTCTATATCTAGAAAACCTCATTGTCTTGGCTTGAAAGCTCCTTCAGCTGATAAACAACTGCAGCAAAGTTTTAAGATACAAAATAAATGTACAAAAAATCAACAGCATTCCTATACACCAACAACAGACAAGCCAAGTGCCAAATTAGAAATACAATCCCATTCACAATTGCCACAAAAAGAATAAAATATCTAGGAATATAGCTAACCTGAGGGGTGAAAGATCTCTACAATGAGAATTACAAAACACTGCTCAAGGAAATCAGGGATGACACAAACAAATGTAAAAATACTCCATGCTCATTAATAGGAATAATCAATATCATTAAAATGGCCATACTGCCCAAGGCAATTTAAAGATTTGATGCTATTCCTATCAATCTACCAATGACATTCTTCACAGAACTAGATAAAAACATTTTAAAATTTATATGGAACCCAGAAAGAGTCTGAATAGCCAAGGCAGTCCTAAGCAAAAAGAACAAAGTAGGAGACATCATGCTACCTGACTTCAAAATATAGTACAGTAACAAAAACAACATGATACTGATATAAAAACAGACACATAGACCAATGGAATGGAACAGAGGGCCCAGAAATAAGGCCATGCATGTACAACCATCTGATATTTGACAAAACTGACAAAAACAAGCAATGGGGAAAGGACTCACTATTCAATAAATGGTGCTGGGATAACTGGCTAGCCATATGCAGAAGATTGAAACTGGACCACTTCCTTACACCATATAAAAAATCAACTCAAAATGCATTAAAGGCCTAAATCCTCAAACTCTGAAAACCCTGGAAGACAATCTAGATAATACCACTCTGGACATAGGAACTGGCAAAGATTTTATGACGAAGGCACTAAAAGGAATTGCAACAAAAGAAAAAATTGTCAAACGGGATATAATTAAACTAAAGAGTTTCTGCAAAGCAAATAAACTATCAATAGAATAAACACACAATCTATGGAATGGCAGAAAATATGTGCAAGCTATGAATCCAACAAAAGTCTAACATCCAGCATCTAAAAGGAACTTAAAGATTTACAAGCAAAAACACAATGACCCCATTAAAAAGTGAGCAAAGAACATGAACACTTTTCAAAAGATGACATATATGTCACCAACATGTGAAAAAAGCTCAATATCAATGATCGTTAGGGAAATGCAAATCACGCCACACTAGTCAGAATAGTTATTATTACAAAGTAAAAAAATAACAGATGCTGGCAAGGTTGCAGAGGAAAGAGAACACTTATACACTGTTGGTTGGAATGCAAATTGGTTCAACCATTACGGAAAGCAGTGTGGCAATTCCTCCAAGAGCTAAAAACAGCAGAATCATCTGACCCAGAAATCCCATCACTGGGCATATACCCAAAGAAATAGAAATCGGTCTGTTATAAAGACACATGCACACATATGTTCATTGCAGCACTATTCACAATAGCAAAGACATGGAATCAACCTAAATGCCCATTAATGGGAGAATGGATAAAATGTGGTGTGCATATACCACAGAATACTATTCAGCCATAAAAGAACATTGAGATCATGTCCTCTGCAGGAACATGAATGGAGTTGGAAGCCATTTTCCTTAGCAAACTAATGCAACAACAGAAAACCAAATACAGCATGTTTCTCTTGTAAGTAGGAGCTAAATGATGATAACACATGAACACAAAGAGGGGAACAACAGACACATCGGCCTACTAGAGGGTAGAGATAGGAAGGAGGGAGAGGAACAGAAAAAATAACCATTGGGTTCTAGGCTTAGTAACTGGATGACAAAATAATCTGTATATCAAATCCTCTGAAACGACTTCACCTATATAAAATACCTGTATATGTACTCCTGAACCTAAAATAAAAATTAAAAAAAGGTCTTCTGTCTGATGTGAGATGACATCTCCCTCTGGTTTTAATTTGCATTTCTGATTATTGATGTTGAGTTTTTTTTCATCTTTTGGTGGCCCGTTGTATGTAATAACTTTGTCTTTTGTTTTCTGGTCATTGTGCCTCTTTCCTAACAGTATTATCTGGGTATTTAAAAAAAAAATGTATCAGAGTGACTGTGGGTATCCTTATCTTATTTATGGCATTAATGAAAATATTTCTAGCATTTTACTACTAATCATGATGCATTGTAAGGGGTGTGTAGACGGTGTTTGTAAAGGGGTGTGTGTGTGTTCATTTATTTAACTAGTCATCTTAATTTCAATTTTAGTAAGATTTTTATAATGAGTAGACATTGATGTTTACAAAGAGTTTTCTGTATTCATGAAAATGTCTAAGTGGATTTTCTCTTTCAATCTATTAGCATAGTAAATTATATTTATAAATTCCCTAATATGAATACTATCCCTCACATGACTATCTTCTCTTTTTCTTTCAGCACACTGATGAATTCTATTTGGTAACATTTTGTTTAGTGTGTTTACAGTGAAATTTTTAACTTTGATTGGTCTATAGTTTATGCTCTTTGTTGAGTTTTTCTATTGAAAATATAGTGATTTCATAAAAAGTTGAACAATTTTATTTCTATGTTCCAAAAAATTTTAAATGAAAATGGAGTTTTTTGTTCCTTAAATATTTAGGAAAATTCATCAGTGAATCTTCCTGAGCCTAGTGCTTTATAAAGAACAGCTCTTAAATAACTGTTACAATTTTCTTTCATGGCTTTCCATTCTTTTTGCTTTCAGCTGGTTCCCAAGAAGGTATGTTAGAGACACCATTACTATGATATTTTTAGTAACAAATATTCTCCATAAAAGATTCAACTCATGAGTGTACATGACTTTCTTCTCTGGAGCTTCCCCAAAATACATACTGTGGGTCCCACTCCCAGAGAGTTAGGCTGGAGGGAAGCCCAGGATTTTTAGTTTTAACAAGATTCTCAGGCAATTCTGGTATACTTGTAAACAAGATCTCCAATTTTTCTTCCAGATCTGGTATTCAAATTTATTTTTATTTTGAGACAGGGTTTTACTTTGTTGCCCAGGCTGGAGTGCAGTGACACCATCGTAACTCACTGCAGCCTTGAACTCCTGGGCTCAGGTGATCCTCCCACTTCAACCTCCCAGGTAGCTAGAACCACAGGTACATGACACTACACTTGACTAATTTTTTTATTTTTTGTAGAGATGGCGTCTTGTTGTGTTGCCCAAGCTTGGTACTTGACTTTATAACTTCTGAACAGATTTTTTAAAAAATGGAACAATTTTTTAAATGCCAAAGAAGTCATCTACTGAGTCTATGAAACATTTTCCTAACTTTTGTTGATTGATATCATTTTAATGTTCAAATCATAAGATACATAGAAAAATTTATTGAAGAGTTGTACTAACTTGGAATCATTTATTTTCTCCCTCCTCCCACCTCCACCAAAGACACACACACATACACACACACACACACACACACACAGAGGCACACAGAAACACACACGAGTATACTCACATAAACATACACATATTACATACAAGCTTGTAGACTACCATCTACACACATTCCTCATGCATAAAGACATGCAGTACCCATGTAAACACATTTGCGCATGCACACTAACACATACGTGTACTGATACGTACATGCACAGATACACATGCTTTCATGTGCGTATATGCACACACACACTTTCCTGCAACAAAGTATACTACTAAGTAAAAGGGCCTTGGTTAGGACGAAGTTCTAATTCTGGCTGTGTCAGTGACTATCCATATGATCTTTCTGGCCTTCAGTTTGCTCATAGTGTTACCACCCCTGACTCACTAGACCATAATGAGAATCAAGATATAAAGTTGTCTTTAAGCACTCCGTCCATAGCCTGAAAAGGTCTATTCAATCATGTATTACTATATTATAATGTCATTTTCAAGAGATTTAATTTTCTTCATAAAACCATTCAGTGTGTTTTGCACATCTGGTAGTAATACCCTTTTATAGATGAAAAATTCTGAGGCACAGCAAGTTTTAACTTAACCCAACCTGTGAAGCAAGCATGGCAGAGTTTTTGCATATCCCTGGTCTCCTACCTCTGGGAGTCTTGCTGCAAGCATCATCAGTGTTATAATGTACCTTCTGGAACTACCATGCTTATTTCACAAAGGACATTGCACTGTGATGGTAATTTACATCAAACCAGTTTCGCTTTAAAAATTAGCTCAAGACAGTGACTACAAATATTTACTATACATATGACTTGGAGGACTAGAGACCGCTCTACTATACTTATGTTTCCTCTGAAATCCACCCCCCACAAAAAAAATTAAAGACGTGAGTATAAAAAATACATTGTTGGAGAATATAAAATTATACTGTCCATATGTTTGAATTTGAGGGTATGCTACCTTGAGAAAGCTGAAAGTTGCAAAGGCATGAGAAATTTATTGCTTGGCTCCCTTGCCCAGAATAGCGTTCATTCCATTTTAAATGTCACTCGAGTGTATATATGTCAAAATAAAGATATCAAATCAAAATGACAATGACTCAGTGATCAGCACTGGGCTGAAATGATTCTATGAAGTATCTGTCATGCAAATTGATGGGGAACTTGGCAAAGATGATATCTCATCAGACATCACAGCAATTTTTCAAAGGCAAAGAAAAACTGTGTTGCGTGCATGTGCATGCACACACACGTATACACACAAAAAACCCCTGCAAGTTCTTCCAAGGTTATATGAATGATCTTAATACCTAGAAAAGATTCTTCTCAATTTTTAAAAAAGAGTTTTTAAATGGTCTGTATTTTGGATCAATACAAATTTCATTAAGAAAGTAGAAGCAGTAGCTATAGATGTTCAAGAGGAAGAGGAATAAAACAAAGTCTATTGAAAAAAACAGGACAGTTTTAAGTAGTCCTGGAAATAAATTTTATACTCTTTGGAAGCCAAGTCATTTACAAGAGAGAAATAAAATATGTACAGAAAGAAAATATGGGTCTGGTTCACAAAGCATTTTGTCCTGTATCATCTCATCGAATCCTCAGGACGTCCCTGTGAAACAAAACAAGTATTAGCTCCAGTTTTCAGACAGAAACTGGGTTCAGAGTTGTTGGCTAGTTCAAGGCTCCAAAGAGCCTTAAAGGCAAATAAATAAAGCAAGAAAGTGCGCAAAAGCAACAGGAATCAAAGCATGTTCTCTAAAATGCTTTGTGGTGTCCAATCAGATTTTAAAATCTGTGGAATACTGATTTTCAAACTTGCCTGCACATTAGAATCACTGTGGAGTTGTAAGAAAATAATCTGATGCCTGGTTTTCTACTTCTAGTGCTCCTAACTTGACTGTCCTGGGCAACAGAATTTCTTAAAGCAGCCTAGAGGACTATAATGGGTAGCTGTTTAGGAACCACTGACCTATAACACCACAGTAGACTTTAGAACCAAAATTTTTATCTCTCTTATTGAATTAAAGGTGTAGTAATATCTTAATGCTCAGAAAATCCACAGAATTCACAGACCAGCAAAAGAGACAGGCACGCATTCCAGTAACCATATGGTGATTTGGTACATATATAATTTACAGTATAAACCAAATTGTATACATTCTAGAGAGCAAATACTTTGCTTGGATACTGAGAGAAGTTAGGGAAAATTCCACAAAGGAGGTGATTGCTGATCTGGACTCTGGAAGGTAACTCAGAATTGCTAGGCTAAGGGTAGAATGACATTGAATATGTGGGAGGTACAAGTTGCAAAAGCAAAAGCATGTAAAGAAGAAAATGAGATGGGGAGAAAAAATGGAGTAATAAAGTGAAACACAGGGTAGACTTACATAGCTGGAAAAGATTGGTCTACAAGAAGTAGGTTTACTTTTTAAAAAAATACTAGGTTTATATGGTGGAAAAAAATCACACCATTTAAACTTCCATTAAATAAAAGCACTCAATTCCTAATTTCTAATCTCCAAATCACCGTTTATGCTTTCTGGTATATTGTTTGTTTCCACAGCTATTTTATGCATATACATACTTAGTGGATCCAAATCCCTGTCTAGAGATAGTTCTTCAAAATACCAAATTGTAGTAGCAGTACTTAGTTTTCATGTGAGCCTTCACTCCATCAGGTAGAGGCAATCTGGTCACACCTAAATTAACAGTTTCCTAACATACATATAGACACACACAGGCACACACAGAGTCTTCGTAGATAGCATCTGATATGGTCTGGCTCTGTGTCCCCACCCAAACCTCATCTTGAATTGTAATCCAAATTGTAATCCCAAGGTGGTGTGGGGGGACCTCTTGGGAAGTGATTAGATCATGGAGGCAGTTCCCGCTTGCTGTTCTCATGATGTGAGTCAGTTCTCATGAGATCTGATGGTCTTATAAGGGGGTTTTTCACCTCTTCACTCTGCACTTTTCTCTCCTGCTGCCATGTGAAGGAGGATGTGTTTGCTTCCTCTTCTGCCATGATTGTAAGTTTCCTGAGGCCCTCCCAACCATGCAGATCTGTGAGTCAATTAAATCTCTTTACTTTATAAATTACCCTGTCTTGGGTACGTCTTTCTTAGAAGTGTGAGAATGGATTAATACAGCATCCAAGTTCCAGGGATTTAAATTTACTTGGTCTCAACCCTTCCAGAAAGAGGACAATGGGGGGATTTGGTCTGTGTTATTACCTATCAACTCCAGTAGTCACCAAAAATTCTTCAAGGCCATCTCCTTTTCAGTCCTCTCTTCCTGCTCCTGCTGGTGCAGGTTTGCTGTTCTTTACTTCTGATCCCAGATATTCATATTCATTCTCTCTCCCCTGCCTCCCTGCCTCCTCCCCCGCTCCCTCCCTCTCCTTCCCCCTTCCCTCCCTGTCTTCCCCACCCCCTTCTCTCATCAGAAGGTGGATGCTCCTGAACCTTGCTAAGCCATCAGGAAATTCAGAGGCTCAGGATTTTTGTCACTTCTGTGCTGCTGCAAGGAACAATGAAATACTATCTCTTGCCACCTCCCTACAATTCAGGGAAAAGACCATGAGGCCAGCTCAGGTCCAACAGCCTATGCCAGAACTATAAAGAGGTGACCTGCAAATGTATTTCATGTGGCTATATAAAATGTTCTTGTTTGTCTGTTGCTCATTTACTTTAAATGTAAACTAGTTGGCAACATGTGAACATCAGGAAGTTTCACATCAAGTATAGATTTCTAGATTCTCTTACAAAATCCAAAGATCTGACAACATTGGGTCTATATTCTCACTTGGCAAAAATTGGCTGATGTAGGTAATCACAGCATAAATTCTCCAGTTGGATTTTCTGTGAAAGGTCCATGGCATTCGTTTACATTCCTAGCCTGCTACCTGTAGCTATTTAAGTTTTTAACTGGTTATAAACATACCTCATAGTTTCTTCTATTCTACTTTGTTGCATCTTCTATAAGTTCTAATTTAGAAATGATGTACAATCCTCTATCAGTTTTTAACTCCCATTAACTGTATCACAGAAACTCACAAGGAACTTGCAATATCTTTTTTTCTGAGTTTCCCTTTCTACCCTCCTTCCCACCAGCCTAGTCCAGGAAACAGTGTCTTGAGTTGCTTAGAAGTCCCACGCTTAGATTACCTGAAGTTACACAGTGCTATTGATTTGTTCATACACCTATATTTGCCCTGTTTCCCTGTGAGGACCTAGGCTTTTCAAACTCAATGGCCAGGAAACTTGATTATTTTTTGTCTCCTGCACTATTCTTTCCTTCAGGTAAGCAATGTAAAATGCCTTAGCTCTTGGCTGAATGGGAGAAAGGGTGACAGGGTAAAAGGAAGTAGGGAAAAATAAGTTAGTAGATAATATTGACTGATACATATATACATTTATGCATACCTTTCATACAGACACACATATGTGTGTATATGTATTTTTTATTCAATTTCCTTTAACAGCATATCTTAGACACTGTTTCCTACTTATGTGTGTGTGTGTGTGTGTATCTTATCAACTGTATAATATTCCAGTGTGTGGATATGTCATAATTCACTTGCCTGGCCTCCTATTATGAGAAAACAAAATTTCCTTTTTATTAAGCTAAAAATCATGCTGCACTAAACATCCCAACAAAGTTATTTACACATGTATGCAAATATATCTATAAGATAAATCCCTAGAAAAAATGCTGCCAGGTCAAAGGATGGGTGAATTTCTTTTTATTTTGATAGGTATTACCAAGTCACAGTCACCAAGGAAAGATATGTACCAATTACAACATCTTTAATACTTTAACAGCATGCCCCTTTCTTCATATATTTCATCACATTATATTTTTATTCTTGTTATTCTGTCTTTGGCAATATTATAAGGAGTAAAATCTGTTTTTTTTTGTTTTTGTTTTTTTTTTTTTTGTGATAGAGTCTCAGTCTGTCAGCCAGGCTGAGTACAGTGGTGTAATCTCAACTCACTGCAACCTTCGCCTCCCAGGTTCAAACAATTCTCCTGCCTCAGCCTCCTGAGTAGCTGGGATTACACGCACGTGCCACCACACCCAACTATTTTTGGTATTTTCAGTAGAGACCGGATTTCTCTAGGTTTTTTTAAAATTTGTGTTGCTACAATCATGAGGGGGTTTGAACAGTACATGAAGCAGGATGTGTGATTAGTGGGTGAGGGAGCCAGCACACAGCCTTTGTCTACGTTCTCCATGTGTGCTGTCATCTGGCTTTTCCACTGTCATCTCTCAAATCTTTTACTTATACCTCATCAACTAGCTACCAAAAGCACCACTTTAGGAGAATCTCCTGAAAGGAACCATCCTCTTCTCCATTATAGAACTCCGTAACTCCCACCACAGACAAGCCCCAGTCA
This sequence comes from Piliocolobus tephrosceles, assembly GCF_002776525.5. Classification (NCBI taxonomy): domain Eukaryota; kingdom Metazoa; phylum Chordata; class Mammalia; order Primates; family Cercopithecidae; genus Piliocolobus; species Piliocolobus tephrosceles. The sequence continues at coordinate 7,166,974 of NC_045445.1, read as the reverse complement.
GCAATAACTTTGGGCCGTGATCACAATTTACTTTGAGATAAATGATGCTGGAAGATCTATTACAAAGGTGAGAGACTGGAAGATCTATTACAAAGGTGAGAGGCTGGAAGCAGAGGAGACCAGTTAGGTCATGGTGGCCATCTTCCAAGGGAAGAGAAAAAGTCTAAAATTATGTCAAAAGTGGAATAGATAGGTGACATTATTTTGAAGTCTCATAAAGAATAAAACTCAATAGAACTCAGTAAATCATTTAATATGATGGCAGGAAAAGAGGGAGGCTTTAGAGCTGATGCTAAAACTGTGGCCTTGTACATATATACCAATGATGAAGCTATTAACCAATTCAGAAAACATAGAAAAAGCAAGATAATTGTTTCCTTTATATAGAAGATATTTCACTTTTGAACATTTTGGTTCTAAGATGACTACAAGGCATCTACATGGAGAGACTCGGGAGCCATTTAAAAGTTGGGGTCAGGAATGCAAGACAAAAGTTATCTGTATTTAAAATCTTATACAAGACAAATTGAATTTAAAGAAATTCAGCATAAGTTCCACATTTAAATGTTTTATGGAAAAGAAGATAAAATAGCTAAAAGTGTTGAAGAAAAATAAAATGCCTGAGGGATTATACTGAACTAGAATCAAATAGGCTTACACATTTTTTATTAAAACACTTTCAAAATGTTCCGTCTTGCAACTGTGTCTATAAAACAAGGACGATAAAAAAAGATTACTTGATTAAGCACAATAAAACATGTTTTTACATAAAGACTTCCACAGTAACAAAGTAAGCATGGGTATCTAATCTCTTCCTCCCACACCCCCTGCACCAAAGAAGAAGACAACAGTTGCATTTCTATGTAATCTTGGAGTGAGAGAGACATTTCTAAGTAGAAAACCAAAGTAGAAAACTTAAAGAAAAAGACCACTAGATATTACTACCTGAAAATGTAAAGCTCCTGCATGACAAAAACAAAGCATTAAAAAATAGCAGGCAAATGATAAAATGGAAAAATATTTACAATATATGACATACAAAGAATATCTTTAATTATACAAATCAACAAGAAAAAAGTTAACTCCCCCCAAACAGGCAAAGTGATCATAAACATAGAAAATAATATATCTCAGCACTAATTCAGGAAAATAATTAAAATAGTAAAACATTTGTACTTACCAAATTTTCAAAGTTATGAAGAAAATAAGGATAACCTCCATGCAGGCGGTATACTGAAATGGATTTTCTCACATGCAACTGGTAGCAGCATAAATTGTATCACTTCTTACAGAGCAACTTGGCAATAAATATCAAGTCTTTAAAATGTACATGTGCTGCAAATTTATCTTAAAATATAGGCCAAGACTTGTAAGATCTATGCTAAAAGATGTGCATCACATTGTAACAACAGGAGATTGGTGAAATAATTTATGATGCATACCAATGAAATGTAATTCAGCTACTAAAAATCATTTTTCTTATTGTATTTAATGACATAAAATGTTCAAATTTAATGCTAAGTGGTTCATGCATGATTCCAAGCAGTTTATGGAGCACAATACTATAAATGTAAATCTTTCTTCCTCTCTCTTCCCATTCTCCCTTCCTCTACACCGCCCACTGCCCCCCACCACCACATAGAGCAGTAACGACAGCAAAATACCTAAAGATGCCCATTGTGGTTATACCTGGATAGAATTATTACTGACTTTTATATTCTTTATTTGATACTTTATTTGCTGAAATGAACTTGTATTGCTTAATAATTAGAAAATAATTCTAAACTTGCAACCTGTCTTTCTGCCTGCTCCCATACATCCTCAGTAGAACTCATAGAATCTCAACATCTTGATGCCCTTCTTACAGTGCTTTCTATTTTGGATACAAAATGTTGAGTAGGATAGATCTAAAGGGACCATCAACTAAGTGGGCTCATTTTGAATACAAGGATAAGAGAGGCCCATAACAGAGAAGGCTTTCACTCAGAATCATATAGTAAATTGTCAGTAGAGTTAGAACAAGATCCATAATGTTCTGACCACCAATTTAGTCATCTTTTTTCTCTACCACATATTCTGTTATGTTTCTTCTTTCTAAGCGTCTAATTTTGAATACTCTCTTTTAAGATTAGAATAGATCTCTTTTAAGATTAGAATACAACCATCTGTGAAATTAAAGGACAATAGTAGCTGTTTCCATTTCTCCAGCTTACCTTAATTCTAAATACACACATTTGCTTAGCCTCCATCACATTCAGAATACTGTGCTGTGTGCTTCATATAATAGGAAAAAAAATGAGACCCAATCCCTACCTTTGATAAGCTTTTACTCCAGTGAAGAAAGCATACACATAAAGAACCAATGTAAGGCATGAAAAAATCACAAAAGCTATGGGAGCACAGACATTCTGATTACCTGAAGACATTGCATGCCTTGGATTCTATCATGTTACCTATTCTTGAGCACATAGAATTTTTGTTGGTTTTAAACACGTGTAATTATCTCATGATATTATTCATCTAAAAATGCATGAGAATTCAATATAAAATGCTCACAATGACATTGAGTGCACATCCACCCATCACATGTCTGCCCATAACACGAGGCACATTCTCAGGATTTATTCCCATGTCACTGATTCCCTATCCCATCAACACTCTTTAATTCATAAATATGAAGATTTCCAGTTCTTGAGAAGGGTATATTAGATCTTCTCTACCTTATTCAAATAATTTCTATGTATGCAATAAATCTATGACAGTGATCTAATGTATACAATGAAAAAATCTACATAGAGAACAAAAGTATCATATATGTCATCAATCTTAGCAGCAGGGTGCTAAGCTAAGACAAATGACTGGAAAATCTGAAACAGGTGCCTATGTCAAGTCATTTCATTGAAATAACCAACTGGGACAAAGGTTTTCACTACACACAAAGCTTCTCAGCTCTTAGCATCCCACTGGCTGTCCTGTTTCTGTGGCACACTTCAGTTTTCTTTCAGTTTCTATCTTCTACTTCACCATTGAGCCTGACGTTCTAATGCTGGAACTGTTCCTGTTACTTAATGTGTAAAATACCAATAAAACATTTCTGCTTTCCCTTGGGCCCTTCCATAGCATATAGAAGGAGGAGCACTGGTTTGGGAGTCACCATAAACTTGTTCTTAGTCCAACTTGTCCTCTTATTCTGTGATTGTAATTCTTATATATCTGTTTCTATAAAATAGGGAGAATAATGGCTGCCACCTATTCCCTCATTTTCCCTAAATTTTCTTTCCACAGCCCCTTTTCAGTAGAGTTGTAGTTGAACCCAACATACAGGTTTAAAACCACATCAATTCCTGACCTAACGTAGGCCAAGCCCATGTGCGTGGATAGCCTCAGACCTGTCTACTGGTGGAGCCTGGAAAGTAACCCCTGTATTCACTCAAGGCTCAGTGAGCCAGAGATAAATTTTAAGCACTGTGTGACTCAATTTTTATGAGGAGGCTCCTGTCTCATTTTGTCTGTCAAGCAACCTACTGCGATGTTGGCACTGTGAATCTGCCCAGTTTGCCATGGCCCTGTCTATATCCCCTCCCAAACTAACCCTCTTTGCCATATTTCTCTAAGCATCTTTGCTGATAACTCAGGACCATATTGACTCTGGATTCTGCCTAACAACTAGAACCTCTGCCACCATGGCCTATTGACCAGATAGGGTTCCCATGACAAGCATCAGTACTAGGTTTAGACACTGACAATATCCCAAGGTAGCCATGATTGGGGGCAACACTGTATGAATTAGTTACATCCAAAACCATGCTAGACTATATTCCAATTCATACCGACTTCCTCTACTTCCTTGCCATTCATTGTTGCTGAGATTCTAACATACCTTATCCCCAAAGCAGTCAAATAATGACAGCATCTGCTCTTCCTACCCCACAAGGCTTTTATGAAGCATCAAATGAAACAATATATAGGAAGATGTTTTGAAAATTGTAAAGATGTAGTCAAATGTTAGTACTTCATCTCAAGGTTTACAAACAGTTGTTAAAGGCATTTTCCTCTCCAGTTCCTTCAAAGAGAAGCTGTATGCTTGGAGGATTGTATATTTCATCACTTTTTTTTTGGACCCCCCTTGTCTGTTTTATCTTTCAAGAAAAGATTTACCTGCTCTGTCTTTTCCCCTTCCCGTCAAGATTAGCACATAGTTTTATGAAAGACTGTATAAACATGTTTTCTCAGACTCCATTGAAAGATGTCTGCATGCTCTGCCTCTCCTTCAAGGAGAAAAATAACCTGAATAATCAAAAGTCAGGGTTTTGAAAAGGTCACCAGAGCGGTGCTCACTTTCCTAATTTATACACATTTCCCTAATTCATGAAATGTTGGTGCCAACTGGAAAAGCAGAGGAAAACCAGCACTATGTAAGTCAGAAAAGCACCGCAGAAACATGGGAACAGATATCAAATCATCTGTCTCTCAGCCAGAATCTTGTGATCTTCCTCAGGTATTCCTGTCAGTACAAAACCATAACAATTTCTGTATTTTACATTTCTCTTTCTTCATTACATTGCTGAAGTCTGCCAGCCCAAATAAAGACTTTTCACCATTGACTAACGTCTCTCAGTGCTAGAGAAAGGACTTGTTTCCACAGGAATGGGAGGACATTATGAAGAAAATAAGCATGCAAGAAACAGCATCCTCGGAGTATCCTGATAACAGCAACGAAACTCAACAAAACAAGAGAAAACTGTTTCAATTTACATGTATTTCTACATTCCACATAGGAATTAAAGAGACAGGTTTGATCACTGGCAAACTGCCCACACCACTGGAGAGACGTACTAGTCTGATCCTATCCTCTTCACCCAAAGTAAGACTTTAGGTCCCCATAGTCCACTCAGTCTGTCACAATGTGTTCACACTAGGGAATAGTGTAAACAGCAATGGTAAACAGTAGGCCCTAGAAACACTTTTAAAATAAGAAGTGTGTGCAGCCCTCTTTCGGTATTGTTTCCACATTTAGGGGTTTATTTCCTCTTACTACCCCACCCCAAACTTCAAACATCCCAATTTCCCCCTACTCTCTCCTTAAATACTAGTGCATATTTAATTTAATGTGTGACTTAAGTGCTGGCTCCTCTTGACCAGGGAGACAGAAGACTTTGTCTTCCATAAAAAGTAAAATCCCAGATAAAGGAAATATTTGAGATTTTTAAATTCCTTACCCAAGCCCAGAATTACACCACTGCACAGCAGCCTCTTCTACCTCTATATGTGGCAGGACTAGTAGTGCAGTCAGGTGCCCCAACTTGGGTAGCTGTATATCTTTGGGTGAATGACCTTCAGTGAGCTGTAGTTCCCTCATCTGTATACTGAGGATGTGATAGCACTTACTTACAAGTGTATTCCTAAATGTAAATAGTATGGTTCTTGTAAAACGTGTTTCTGCTACATGCTGTATATTTTGTAAATAATTAATAATTATTATGGTTTGAATTGACTCCCATTCAAATTCATTCCTAATCCCTGGTACCTCGCAATGTAACCTTATTTGGAGATGTAGAAATCTTGTTTGGTCTTTCAAAAAACTGTGTGGGTACCTTGTGGGTGTATACATTTATGGGGTATGTTTTGGTCTATAGAGACACTCAATTTAAAATAAAGTCATTGGGGTGTCCTTAATACAACGTGATTGGTATCCTTATAAAAAGAGGAAATTTGGAAACAGGGATAATGCCGTGTAAACATACAGGTAGAAGACAGCCATCAAGAAGCCAAGGAGAGAGGTTTGAAGCAGATCCTTTCCTTACAGCTCTTAGAAACAGACCAAGCCAGCTTCCACACATTCTTTTAAATGTGTACCCTCCAAAACTATGACACAATACATTTCTGTTATTTAAGCCATCCAGTCTGTATTGTTTTGTGGTATTTTGTTAGGCAGTTCTAGCAAACTAATACAATATTTACTTATGATAAAGCTGAATGCATATATACATCTCTTTTGGTCAGTGTATCAGAAGATAGGAAATATAAAAATAATTAGCCTATTTAGGAAATAAGAATACCCCTGTATATTTCAAGTTATAGTCACATAAAACAGAAGTAATAAATAGGGTAGCCATATAATTTACTACTTAAACCAGGGCAATTTTGAGGATAAAAAGGGACATTAGCAAATAGACTGGATTGGCAGCAAACATCAAAATACTACTGTACAGCATAAATCAGGACCTGTGGTCCCCCTAGAAATGGAGGGCAAAGGTATACCCCATTGCCATCAACCAAGTCAGTTAATGTAAGATTCACTAGTTCCACTAGAGCTATTTGATTAATTTAACCATATCAATTAGCTTGTAAAAATAGGAGTTAAGGTCGGAAGAAAATAAGGCCAAGTTAATTGCCTCCATGTCATTAACGTTGACACTGTGTTCATTTCTAAAATGTCCTGAGGCTAACAGAGCTTAAGTTCAGAAATTTGAACAAGTCTCAGTGTAGAGATAAGTGTGTTTCTGTTGATGATATATTACTTTCTGACTCTCTAACTCAGAAAGGGAGAACAAGACGGAACAAGACGGAAAGTGCTCAATGTAATACATGCTTCATCTCAGAATCAGATCATGAGCACACTGAAGGAACAAGTCAAGGGCATTCATTACTCAGCGGGCCAGAGAAAGAAAAGATGTTAGCGCAGAGAAAATTCCCTCCCACTCCTGGGCAAAGAATAGTCAGTATGCTTCAAGGATTGTTTTCCCAACTTAGGTACTTCCCTGTTCACTTTGACTGCCACATAACCACCTCTGTACGAAGAAGGAGAGTACTCTAAACAGGAGGTTGTTGTGAGTAAAATATTTGCCCTCCTCACTGATTTTTTTAATTAATCACTTCATTTAGAATCCATTCAACCTAGTAGAGATGAACATTCATCATACTGGGAAGACTTTCAGCTCAGAGAGAACATCCATGGCTAGTAATTTGTCTATGAACTGGCTTAGAAGTCTTTAAATGAGATTGAAGCTATTCTTATAAAGCTAAAATGCCATGCAAAATTAAAAAGTGAGGCCAGGTGCAATGGCTCACGCCTATAATCCCAGCACTTTGGGAGGCCTAGGTGGGTGGATCACCTGAGGTCATGAGTTCGAACATGGTGAAACCTCATCTCTACTAAAAATACAAAAATTAGCCAGGTGTGGTGGTAGGTACCTGTAATCCCAGCTACTCGGGGGGTTGCCACAAGAGAATCACTTGAACCCGGGAGACGGAGGTTGCAGTGAGCTGAGATCGTGCCATTGCACTCCAGCCTGGGTGACAAGAGTGAGACTCCATCTCAAAATTAAATAAAATAAAAATAACCTTGTGAGCATTTTTAAAGAGTGGGCTAAATGCAAGGTAAACCTATTTGGAAAAACTTTGACTCAGTGATTTCAATATTGGTAAGAAATACATTAATGAATGATCATTCTCCAAATTCACAATTGCCCTCTGCTTATGATGAGGCAATGTAGTACAGTGGAAAGAGCATGGGTCTTGCAGCAGGCAAACTGGGACTCTGTCATTTTCTAGCAGTGTGTTCTTGGTTCTGAGCCTTAGTTTCTACATCTATAAAATGGGACAAGATTTCCCCTTTGTATTTTGTGGAGTTCTCATGAAAATCCAATGAGATAAAGTATATTAAACCCTTCTATAAAATATGAAACATCTCATAGTTAAGTGGTATTGCAAAGAAAATTAAGTACAATGGTATTTATAACTCTTAATAAATAATTGTCGAGGTACAGAAATAAATGAAATGTTCCCATCCTAATCAAACAGGTGATGAAGCAATGGTGTGATATCTAAAACAAACCCCTCCCCCTGCCCTCACCAAATCACCCTAAATACTAGACTTGCAATGAATGCCACATCCAATGACACAGTGCTTCAATAAAAGTCATGTGTGACTAAGTGGGGTTGCCAAGAATAGCCAAGGCAGCAATGTCCAACAGTGAAAGGATGTTTGGGATATGCCAGCGAACATTTGAGGCATTAATAAAAATAGGATATTAGAGTTTTAATAAAAGAATATCACACCTAAAAATTGGTACTTAGGCTGAAAATGGTAAAACAGTGGTAAAGAAAGAAGACAACAAAAAACAAACAAGTTGTAGAAATAACTAATTACAATTCAATTGGTTTAACAAAGTAACCTATTACAAAAGCCCAGAGCCTAGTTCAAGTGAGTTTAGATTTCACTGAGTTTAGATTGCTGATTAAAAGTTTTTGGTCAAAACAGAGGACAATTTTTTGTCAGTGTTTTAAAAACCACACAGAAACATGCTTTCCTCTAATTCTAAAAAAAATAAAAAATTTTCTTTGCATGCTTTCCTCTAATTCTAAAAAAAAAAAAAATTCTTCTTAATCATAGCATTCTTATCATACTGAAATGGCCCTTAGAGTCAGAGCTTAAATTTTAGTACCACATTAATCTTATGCTGCAATGAATATCATTATACTAAGAATCTAATAACAGCTTATTGTCAGAACAATAATTCCATTAATAGCTTTTAATAGGATTGTAGTAACTCTAAGTGTGCTTCTAATATAAATTATTCCACAACAAGTACCCACTTGCATATAATCACTTCCGCAGAATATAGCACAATAGCAGCCTCAGCTCCCATCTCCTTAATTTATTTTACATTCCCTTTTGTAACATCTCTGGATAAAAGTTCCTTAGAGATCATCTAGTCCATCTTCCTCATTCTGCAGGTCAGAAAGCAGAAGATTCAGAGATCCCACACGGGTTGTCAGTACTAACATATCTTTAAGCAGAAGCAGGTTTTGCTAATGTTTACAGTGATGAGGTCTGTACAGAACCCTGAAGAGATTACTTGAATTTCATAATCATGCATCTTGAGTCACGAGCAAAATTGATCATATTAGCTTATCATCCTAGCGTGATCTTATTGTGACTGGTGAAAGCAAAGCGACTGTATTCTGGGTTGATAAACAGTGAAGGTCATTTAAAAGAGATGTAGCATGCTACTATGGGAAAAGCCTGGGATTGAAATTAGAAGGACAAAGATTCCCATTCTGGGCCTGCCACTTACAAATTGCATATTGTTATTTATGCCACTTAGTCTCTATGAGTATCAGTCTTTTTATCACTAAAATGAGAACACAGGCACCTACTTTGAAGATTAATACATGGATTGAATGAAACAATGGATGTGAAAATGCTTTGTAAAGCACAAATTGCTACATAAATGCTTGTTTTAAACTACCTCCCTGAAATAAAAAACATTCCATTCATGATGAGATTAAAACTTTAAAGGAATAGTCTATAAATACACAGAATTGTTAGGAATGATTTAAGGCAAGCAGCTTGTCAGATGTGCATGTGGTTTGGAAGGTCAGTGAGTGGAATCAATAACACAGAGAGAGCATCAGAGCTACGGCTCCCATAGGAGCAAGCAGCCACAGGTTATTGCAAATAAAATATTGAAAAGAAGCCGAGAATGAATTTCCAAGATGACGAACTGGGGCTGGACAGGTGCTTTCCTTCAGTACATCTGTATCTCTACCTGTGTATATATCTATCTCCTTATTTAATCCTTATAAGAAACACTTTACATTCTCAGGAGACTAAGACTTGGTGACATTAATAATCCTGCCTAAGACATAAAACCAATGGGTGCAAGACTTGGTTACAAAGCCAGTGTTCTTCCCACCATAACAACATACCGCCTGGCTCACTGTCAAGAGTTCCTGCAAAGTAATCTCCTTTGTGCTATTTTATTTCTAGTTTTGCTCTTCACTGCCTAGACTTACTCTCAAAGGCATCCACTCCAGTATTTTATATATATTCTTGGATATATATGTATATTTGTGGAAGTACATTCTGACATTTTGTGTGCTATCTACATAAATGTTATTCTATAGATCACACATTGTTACTGTTTTCCATTTAATACTGTACTTTTTTCAAAATCCATCCATGTTGCCATATTTGCATCTAATTCATTTCTTGTGGCAATTGGGTAGTATTCTATAGTATACCTCTAACATTATTTGTGCATTTTCCCAATCATGGCTAGCTATTTATCTATAAAGCAGAATTATCTAGAAACTCAAAAGGTTTCTAAATATGTTCACAGTTTATATCAACTTTACCAACTGATTTTGCTCAGCGCTACTATTTTATAGATGAGAAAATCAAGAAGTATCTAAGACAGTCCATCAGAACTAGCAGCATCTAACAATACACTAACCAAGACAATATTAATTCACAAGGCTATCACCAAGAAGCAAAATTTACCTTCCCATTAGGAACTGACAAAGACAGAGAGATTATGCCATTTGGTGACACAGAAAATCTTATGTATAGTGTCCTCACAGTCTGGGAACATGATATGGACACGGATTCACTTAGATATGCATGTTGAGAGAGTCTTACGTGAAGAAAATGTAGAAATTCAGGCTTCCAAAGGAGCTGCTGTGTGAATTTAGGAGGTGCTTTGCTTACTTTAGTATGTAGAGTGAGAGATCTTCAGCTAGCTTCCCTAGGTCTAAGCCCTAGCTTTGCCAATTAAGAGATCTATAACCTTGAGCAAGCTGCTTCAATCCTTCTTCCGTCATGTCCTCATGGGGTAAAATGAGAATTAAATAAGTTAATATTTGTAAACACTTAGAGTTGTGCTTGGAGCATAAGAAGTGCTTTATAAGTGTCTGTTGAGTAAATAAAGTAGATTGTATTTTGCAAAACTGGAAGCTACCTACTCTCCCATGGGTTTTATGAGGGGAGATATAAATGCATTAAGTGTGTCTAAATGTGTATTACCATTGATTATATTCCTAATCGTCTTTAAAAATATTTTAAAATATTCCTACTAGTCTTTAAAAAGAATATTCCCGATATGCACTTTGGGAGGCCGAGACGGGCGGATCACGAGGTCAGGAGATCGAGACCATCCTGGCTAACACGGTGAAACCCCGTCTCTACTAAAAAATACAAAAAACTAGCCGGGCGAGGTGGCGGGCGCCTGTAGTCCCAGCTACTCGGGAGGCTGAGGCAGGAGAATGGCGTAAACCCGGGAGGCGGAGCTTGCAGTGAGCTGAGATCTGGCCACTGCACTCCAGCCTGGGCGACAGAGCGAGACTCCGTCTCAAAAAAAAAAAAAAGCAAAAACAAAAAAAAAAAAAGAATAACAAAGCCCTATTCAAATGAACAGGTCCTAAAATCCGGATAGGATAGGTAACTAAACGGATTGATAGTAAAATCTGGTTCTACTTGAATATTTGTTGTACAGCTTTCATAGGGCAGAAATTAGATTCGATACTCATAGGGTTCCATCAGAGTTCACTGTTAACCAAGGCTGTATGAAGAGGCTAATCAAGTAGTTGGAAGAAGCAAGGACATTATAATAGAATCATGGGTCCTATGAATGGCAAATAAATTTAGGGAAGAGGAAGTGCAGTCCTTTGCTTAATAAAGCGGGAATTTGAGATACCAGAAAAGTTAAAAGAAAAAAAAAAGCTTTGTCTGAAGTCAAAGAATCAATCAGTTGCAATGCTCAAAGACTCAATCCAAGGTTCTTTCAACTGTATCATGCACAAACTCAAATTCCCATGTATTAGAAGTGCATGCATCAGACTTTTTTCAAAGCATACAAAGAAGATAAATTGGGGGAGATCATTCACTTTGAAATAAAAAGGCTGCTTTAAAAAAGAACTCACAGCAGGGTTCCTTAAATAGCAGCTCTCCTCCTGCATTTGAAATTAGACCTTACTCCTATGGAAAATGAGTTGCCCCAGTAGTAGTGCAGAGTCCTAGTCTCCGAAACACTAAATAAAGACTCTGATTAAGTTTGAAATTAATTTTATTTGCATACATAATCATAGTCATGACTTCATAAGCATATAAATCGGTGAGGCTATGAAGATGAGCTTTTCTTATTTTTATAAATACAGAAAAACTGCAAAGTCAGAGTAGCCTTGGGGAAGGGCACATTTGAGTTTGACTTGGTAAGTGGTTAATTCTCGGTTATGCACAGTCCCTCTAGATCAATGGTGTTTTTCACTCACAGGGCCATGTGTCACTCCCTGTCTGGGAAAACTGGGACTTCTGTCTTTCTACCTGATTTGACTGTTATTTCCCTCAAGGGCAAGGACAAAGATCTTGATGTACTCATCTTTGTGTCTCTACTGTTCAGCACAAGATCTAGCACAGAAAAGAAGGTATGCAATGACTGGCAGTTGAAGAAAAAGTGAAGGAGTCGACGAATGTTTCTTCAAATCAAGTTTGAGCTTTTCACATATAAATCTGTAAACTAAGAGACACATGATGATTTGTGTATAGAAACTAACAAAAAAGTGAATATGTAAGTTTAGTAGATGGTGATAAATGCTGTGGGAACAAAAGCAGTGCAAGGGTACAGAGAGTGCTTGGGAGGCCAAAGGGGGTTTGGAATTTCAAGCAGAGAGATCAGGCAAGGCATTGTGAAAGTGATATTTGAGCAAAGATTTGAAGATGGTAACAGACTAAGCTAATAAGCTATACTGTCACTCAGGCAGAGGCAAGGACTCACTCAAATGCCTTAAAGTCAAGGCCTGCCTGTTCGAAAAACAGCAAGAAGGCCTATGTAACTAGAGGAGAGAAGAGGGTGGGCGGGGGGTGGGGCGGGGGGGCGTGGGTAGCACTGTAGTAGGACATAGGGTTAGAAAACTAACTTAGGTCCAATATCATGAAGGAATTGGTAGGCCATTGTAAAGGAAGCCAATGGCAGATTCAAAGAAGGAAACTGACATGATGTGACTTATGTTTAAAAATATCACTTTGGTTTCTGTGATTGGAATATGCCATGGGGGCGAGAGATGAAGCAGGGTGACCTATGAAGAGACCATCTTTAATAACTTAGGTGAAAGAGAATGGTAACTCAGATTAGGTTGGTATCAGAGAATATAGTGGGGAGTGGTAAAATTCTGGATAAACTTTGAATATGGAATAGACAGTGTTTTCTAACAGACTAGATGTTGAATATGAAAAAAAGAAGCATTAAGGATGACACAAAGATTTTTGGCTTAAAAAAACTGGAAGCATGAAATTTCCATTTACTAAAACGAGGAAGGCTTGGGAGGAGCAAGAATGTGTTTGGTGGGTGAGACACAGAGATCAGAGTTTGGTATGGACATATTAAACCTAAGATGTCTAGTAGATATCTGAGAGAAGTCACAGAATGGGTGGCTGGATTGATGGCAAGGGCCAAGGCTGGAGACACAATTAGGGTACTCATCAGCAGATGGATGGCATTTAAAGCCAAGATATTTAATAAAATCAAAAGTTATGAGTTGAATTGGGCTCTCTTCAACATTTATATGTTGAAGTCTTAATCTCTAGTACCTCAAAATGTGACCTAATTTAAAGAAAGTGTCTTTACACAGGTAGAATTAAAATTAGGTATGAGGTTGGCCCTATTCCAGTATAAACTGTGACCTTATGGATAGGAGAAATTTGGACACACACACACAGACACACACAATATCCTCTCAACATGAAGACATCAACATGAAGACACCCATCTATAAGCCAAAGAGAGAGGCTTGGAGCAGACCTTCCCTCACAGCTCTGAGAAGGTACAAACCCTGTCATGTTAAAACCTTGAGCACAGATTTTCAGCCTCCAGAACTGCAGCACTTGGTTACAATAACAAACTAATGTATCAACCTAATGAATAAGTGTGGATGGAAAAAGATGTCCAAGAACTAAACTGAACCCTGGAGCACTACAACCTTCAGAGTTCATGAAGAATAAGTATCAGCAAAGGAGATTGAGATGGACCAGTCAGGGAGATGGGAAAAAAAAAAAAACCAGAAATACTGAAATCCAAGTCAAGGAACTGTTACAACAAAGAATGAGTGATCAGCTTTATCAATTACTACTTATAGTCAAGTCATATGAGGGTTTATAACTGTTCATTGCATTTAGCGATGTAGATTTCCTTGCTGACCTGAAAAGAACCATTTTGGCAAAATAGTGGGATGAAAGCTTGATTGGAATGGGTTCAAGAGAAAGAGTTGAGCAATTAGAAATAGCAAAAAGAGTTTTACTCTTTTTTAGAGGTTTGATGAAAGAGCAAAGAAGTGAGGTGGTAGTGAAAAGGATGCAGAGAGAGAGAGAGTTGATTCTTATCATTGAAGAAATCACAGCAAGTTTGTATCAGACATGATTGACTGGATCAGAATTGGTTATATAATGATTATGAACTGCTTATACAATGTCTTTGTAGAGGGGTTAGGATCTAATCTCAGTGGAAGGGCCACAAAAAGAAGGCCAAGTATAATACAAGCTAGTATAGTATAATATGGTATAGTATAGGATGACTGTGATGATTTAATTAGATAACATGGTAAAAACTCTTACACTCACCTGCCACAATGTGGCTGTTCAATAATCATTATTATTAGGTATTATTCAAATGTTGTTTAACTGCTCTCTTCCCTTTTCCTCCTATTTTTCTCTCATGTGAATCACCTATATATAAGTGTATAAGATGTCATGCATATAGCTGAGATTATCTTAAGAGTAGGTAGAGAAGGATACCTCTGAGTATTTCAAAGTTTAGAGATCAGAAAGATGAAAAGGGACCTGCAGAATGAACAACTTGAAAGGTAGAAGAAAAACTGTACAAGGAAGCAAAAAGGGGAAGTATTCCTTAGACTGCATGGAAATAAAAGATAACAGACATCCTAACTGTGTAAAGTCTCTACAATGTCAGTAAGCTGCAGGGAATCCTGAGGAAAAGGCAAAAAGATAAAAGTGGCCTAGTAGTCTGCTCTCATCTGACTTGGGAAGAAGAGAAATGAGGAGGAAGTGACCTGGGCTACTATAGTCTCCAAATCTCATTGTAGTTCACATCAAGGTTTGAATCCTGCTTTGAATCCTCCATTGGCTTCCCTTACAATGGCCTACAAATTCCAAAGAAGTGAAGTCTGTGCATTTTACATAATATCATTTGGATTTTTAAACTATCAACAACACTTTCCTCTCTGCAATATCATAAATCTATGCTTTGCCACTTCAGATTAATCTAATGTACCTTTTCATCAAATGCATCTTCTATTTGAGGACAATTTGTCCTAAAGTTTTGGCTAACATGTTTAATGTTCTTTTCTATAAATAGAAATTGTGTCACATACTCAGAGAAGTTTCCAATTATGCAAACACATCAATTCCAGAAACCCTGATAGAATTTTTGGATTGTTCTTCTCAGGACTGATGTAGATTTAAAAGTTATTTTCAAATGATTTCATTGCTAGAGTTCTTAAATCTTTATTGCCTCTGGATTTTTTGGTTTTCAATTTATAAAGTAAACATTAAAGTCCAGAGAAAGAGTTAAATTTTTAACATGCAGACTAGCAACAAATGATTCACTCAACTATTTTGATAAGATAGAGGTATACTCTTCCAGAAGGCCTAAAATATAATTTTCTAAGTGGGATCCCTCAGGCCACTTTCATCAGAACCGCCTTCTGTACCAGAATCTCTGAAGGCAGAATTCGAGAATCTGAATTTCTAAAAGTGTCTTAAGTGATTTGTAGGAAAAATAAGACTTGAGAACCACTGCCTTAAACTACACTGTGAACCAAAGAAGGAGGGAATCTACAGTAGGAGCCTGTGGCTGAAGCACTGAGTGCCATGGGATTAGGCTAGTGTTCACTAGCAACTCATTTGTAATGTTAAAGATGTTATCCCTTAGGTCATAAAGGAAATTTTTATTTCCTCATTTTAGAGGTATAATACCTTCATTAGAATGCAAACTTACTAGAGCAGGAATGAACTTTATTCCACCATATTTAACATGGTGTCTAAGTTATAGTAATGTGCAATAAATGTTTGTTGCACTAAATGGAACATTGCAAGTGAATGGGGAAAGGATGGACCAATGGAAAAATGGTCCTGGAAAACTGGTTATCCATTCAGAAATAAAAAAGAAATTGGGTTCCCCTCCCTCATACCACATGCAAAATTCAATTCCAGGTAGATTAGGAATCTAAGAAAGCAAAGTTTTAGAACATCTACAAGAAATTACCAAACCTTAGTGTATGAAAAGATTTTCTGAATAAGATACAGGATGTACACATAATTTAAAAAGATTATTAATGCAACAATAAAAAGTCTGTATCAAAAGATATAATTTATAAGAGTATAAAAAGGCACAGAATAGGCAAGACTCTGCAATACCCAACTGAATACCAACCAAGGCTTGGCATTCAGAATAGATACTGTCTGCTCTAAATAAGAAATATGGCAAGCAACCAAAATGTTTAAAAAAATAAGCAAAGAACATTATTAGCAAACACTGAGCATAATAGGGAAAATAACCAATAAACACATGAAAAGGTGCTTAATACCATGAGTAATGAGAAAATGAAAATTCAAACTACAATATGATACCATTTGAGAAAAATATTTGTTATGTCAATTTCTAGTTTTGGCAAGAAAGCAGAGCATTTGAAATTCTCATTGTTTTCTGATAGAAGTATAAACTGATGTAACCACTTTAAAAAACAAATTAGCAAATATGCAGTAAAGATTTGTTTGCTTCAAGTCAGCAAGTTAACTTCTAAGTACATTGTCTAGAAGAAAATCTAATATGTGGGCGCAAAAAGACATATACATGAATATTTTCTTGAGTCATAGACAATTTTTGTCAACACAGAATATCACAAAATATTGGAAAAGAACACTAATGTATTTCAACAGGAGAATAAATTGTAGCATAGAATTACATATAATGAAAATAAATAAGAGCTATACATATCAACCTAGGAAAATCTCAAGAACATAAGGTTAAGTGAGTGTAACAAGCTGAAAACTATATAGAGTATTATATTACCTGAATAGACATGTAAAAATGTTTAAAACCATAGTAAGATACATTATTTCTAATTTGTGCGTATTATTTTAAAAGAAAGACATGCATAAGAAAGAAAAACATCAAACCCTGAAAAATGTTTGTTTCTGGAGTAGAACGGAATTAGATGTCTAGTAATGTTTTCTTTCTAAAATAACAACAGTAAATCTGAAGCAAAAAGAGGCAAAATACTAAAGATTTGCAAAAGGTACAATGGGTGGCCACATAGGTGTTGGCTACATCATTCTCAAATGAGTGCCTAAACTGTGGTGTTGCTGATGAGGCTGAATAAGAAGAAATTAATCCAAATGATATGTTAAAATGATAGAATTATCTAGACATGCTGATGTTCTCCTGTAGTCCTAGCTCATTGGGAGGCTGAGGCAAGAGGATCACTTGAGCCCAGGAGGCTGCAGTGAGCAATGATAGAGCCCTGGGCAACACAGCAAGACCTCATCTCTAAAATGCAAAAGAAAAGAAAAAGACAGAATTAACAAAGTATGGTGATTAATTGAATATAGAGGATATGGGTCAGGTCAAAGTCAGTAGTAACTCCCAGTTTTCAGACTTGGGCGAACAGGTGGCATCATTTACTGAGATAAAGAATTTACAGGAGGAATATTTGAGGTGAAGTAATTTTGAGTGAATAGACAGAGAAAATGAAAAGATTTCAAGCTTATTAATCATTTCTGAATACTGCTAAATATCAATATGGCTGGTATATCCCTGTCTATAGCAGAAAGTAGTGTGTAATTGTATTTCATCTTTCCTAGAGTCAGGGATTTTGCCTGTAAATGCCGTTACATCACCAAGTCCAACTCTGAATTTTACAGGTAAGTAAACAAAAACCAGAGAAGGGTAGTAACTAGCTCAAGGTCACACAGCTATTGAGAGGATAATCTGGGACTAGAACCAAGATCTGATTCCAAGTTCTTTAAAATTATATTAATATTATAGCTATTATAGCTTTCTGTGAGGCTGGCCACGTGTCTTCTGACCTCAGCTTCAGCGTCCCCTCCCCAGGAAGGCCTTCCTGACCATCCCACAAATAGTCCATCCCCTCCATACCTTAAACAGGCTGCTCATTTATTTCCTTCAGTCTGCCTCTGAACTTGGTGCTTTGGGAGTTTTAGTAACAACATTTTATGAGTTTCTGCCACAATAAAATAGCGAATTTCCAATATATTGCTTTTTTTCTACAGAACTACTAAAAAATTTATTTACAAGTTTTACATGATACGCACATTTAAATACTCCTCAGAAATGTGCTATTTTTTCCAAACCAGTACTACTTTGCTGACTCATATTTGGCATACAAAAGGCTCTGAAAATAACTACTATTTAGTGAAAGACAACTATGTAATCAGTCTTGTACAATGTACTGGTAGCTGTACATAATTTATTTTAGCAAACCTGATAACATCTCTATTTTAGATATTGTTCACATTTGACAGATAAACTGTAACCAAGATAGGCAATATACTGTGCAGAGACAAATATAAATTAACTACTTTTATGTTTTCCATTTTTAAAGAAAAAGAGGTAACAGAAACAAATAGACTAAGCAATATTCCCAAGATCACAGGGTTAGCAAGAGACAGAATCAGGATTTGAACCCAGGCAGTCTGGTTTTCAACTCTGTTCTTAATTAATCACTATGCTGTACTGTCTCTTGCAAAATGAGTGCTTTCTAAATATTGGTTAAAAGTTTGAAGGAGGTGATTAATTATTCCTAGGGCTACTTTGGAGTGGAACTGCGGTTATTTTGGTTGGGCATTAAAAGAGTAATAGTGTTTTTATTTCTCGGCAAGTAGGGAAAAGTGGTGGCTGAGAGAACTTCGTGAGTACAGGTCATGATACACCTGCGGGGTGCCCACTGTTTGGGGAAATGACAAGCAGCTTGTAATCAGAAGGAGAGGAAATTTGAAGGGAAATCATAGAGGATGAAACTTGAAAAGTAGGTAGAGATCATGTGAGGAAGAGCGTAGAATCCCAAGGAGCAGAAGTTTCTGAGAAAGGGGGCATAAGGCAGAAGAGCTCGATTCTCTCAGTTATAGCCCCTAAGGAGGAAGACTCATAATCCCAGGCTGAAAGGGGCAGTGAAGGCCTAAAAGACCATGAACCAAGAGTCTGGATGCAGACATTTTTGCTTATTAGGTAGGCCTTTCCTTCATTTTTCTAGCAATAATTTGATTTTTTAAAAAATTTTAAATGCCATTGCTTCTTTAGCTTGCTCTCTTTCTCTGCTAAAAGACATTCTTCTTTTTTTATAATCTAGAAGATTATGGTATGGTTTATAGAAGGAAATGGGATCAGAAATTTTAGAGTGTTTCTTGAGTGTATTACTGAGACTTAATTCACGACAGTTTAGCCTATTTCAATCACATACGTTTATACAGGTAAAAACCATCTTACTCCTATGGGGTTTTGGAAGGGGAAAATAGAATTTCGCTCTGAGTGAAGGATGGGGCGCCATCTACAGGGCAAGTTTGAAACTAAGCATCTGCCTGGATTAAAAACAAGCAATAGGCCCTAAACACAGTGGTTTTCAAACTTACACGGTGGAGCCTGTGTCAAACCTATCATTACATGGAACTTTGCTATATAAACCAGATAAAAGCAGTAGTTATTATAACTTGTTTATTTTGTAGAAGCAAAGTTTTAAGTATTTATTGATCACATTACAAATGAAGGTGTTGTGATTTACATAATTCAAAATCAAGGTTCTAAATAACCTCTCATATTTCCTCAATAACCAATTAATTTCTCAATTTTGTTCTGATTTCACAGTATGAAGACAAGTCCTAATTCATACAAATAAGTACTTACAAATTATAATTGTTTTTAATAGTGTGCCTTTTTCAATCTATTTTTTAATTATGTTCCAAAAGTTACCACTTATGTATGGAAATATTGATCAAGGTTAAAAGAAAGGGCAAAGATTCATCAAGTAAATTTAAAGAAGGCTTGACAATATCAAATTCATACAAAGATAATTCAAAGCAAAAGGCATTAAACTGGGAAAGGAGAGTCATGTATCATTGATTAAAAGAAAAAAAAATCACAAAAGCTAATATTAAACTGCTAGAAATACAAGGAAAACACATTTCTTAGCATTATATCACAGCATTATTCATAGTATTATTCATAATAACGGTAAACTGAAAATAACCAAAGCTACATAAATACATAGTCCTAAATAAAACACTGGAAAATGATAAGCAAAATATATCAGAATATTATCAGTGATAATGCAGGAAGTAATATGATCAGATTTGCATTTGATAAAAATGAATGATTCCACTCACAGTAGCCTAAATTAAAACATGGTATCTATATAAAGAGAATATTAAAGTTTACTGGCAGCATACAGGATTTGAATAAATGGAAAGATATGCTATATTCTAAGGTGGGAAGAATACAGCAAAAAAGTCCATTCTTCCCTTATTCATAAGTTGAACAGAATCATAGGATAAATCCTCAATAAAATTGAACTAAAGTTTTTACAAAAAGTTAAAATTCATAAGGATATTGGAGAGTAATTTAAGAAAATTTTGGAAAGAGGAAGGCTGAGTCCAGAATTGCCCTCCCAAAAGAGTATATTTTGACAGGTATTTGTTAAAGTACTAGCAGACCAGTACAACAGAAAGTAGAACCCTAAAATGAACTCTATGAGTTTAGGATTTCCAGATTTAGTAACCAAATTTAACCAAACATTATGGAGAAAATAGCAGAAACTTCACCAACTCCAAGATCAACTTAAATAAATAAACTTGGACAAATATTTGCCACAAATACATCACATCAAGCAATTGTTAATGACCTTGTTGTTTTTCAAATCATTAAAGGCAAACACTACCCAAAGAGAAATAATAAAGGATACAAAAGTCAAAATTTCACCAAAAATGAAATGTAAATGGCCAATAACTATGTAACACCATGGGCTGGGTGCAGTGGCTCACGCCTGTAATCCCAGCACTTTGGGAGGCCAAGGCGGGCGGATCACGAGGTCAGGAGATCGAGATCATCCTGGCCAACATGATGAAACTCCATCTCTACTCAAGAGAAAAATACAAAAAATTAGCCGGGCGTGGTGGCAGGCGCCTGTAGTCCCAGCTACTGGGGAGGCTGAGGCAGGAGAATGGTGTAAACCCAGGAGGCAGAGCTTGCAGTGAGTTGAGATCGTGCCACTGCACTCCAGCCTGGGTGACAGACTGAGGCTCTGTGTCCAAAAAATATATATATGTGTATATATACACACACACACATATATACACACACATGTATACACACACACACACACATATATACACACATATACACACATATATATGTATATATGAGAAAAACACTGTGTTCAACCTTACAAATTACCAACAAAACACCTTTGTCCATACTTTTTTTAAAAACAATTATTTTCCTATTGTTATTTGCATGAGGAATCTTATTTTTTAGCTCCCTGCTTGAATGTCACCTCTTCAGAGAGGACTTCCCTGGCTGCCTTATTGAAGCAGCCACACATACCTCCAACAGGCACACTTGTTCTTCATAGCACATGCCTTAAGAATACCTACATTTGTTTGTTGTCTGTCTTCTCCACTAGTCTACAACTTCCACAAAAGTAAAGAATATGATTTATTTACCAATACTGTATACATCCAGTTCATAGCATGGTGTCTGGCACAAGGCAGTCACTCAATTTTTGTCAAATGAATGAACAAATGAAAGTAGTTTTCTCCTATTCTGTTTGTGAATAAATGAATGTAGTTTTCTCCTATTCTGTTTTGGTTTCATTTTTATGACAGTACCTGGTGTTAGCCAAGACTGTCTAAAGTCCTATCATATACTGCTAGTGGGGGATAAAAATCAGTGCAGGTATATTGGAAGTCAAATTTTCCATATTTTAATATGTAAGTCAGATCTTATCTCTCCTCTGCTCAAAAAGTTCCAAAGACCTACCCACAGAGTCAAAGTCAACATTCAGAAAGGCCTACGGATTCTACATGGTCTATCATCACCCAACCCTGCTCAATCACCACTGTTCTGGTTCTGGCCATACAGCCTATTGTTCTCCCCAACTCACTCCACTCCAGCCACACTGACTTCCTTTTGATTCCCCAAATATCCCATACATGTGCCTGGCTCATATATATTTGCAATTCCTTATGCCTGGGATGCTACTCTCTGGATGTATAAATGGCTCCCTTCATCCCCCCCTTTATGTTTTCCTTCAACTATCACCTTAGTAGGGAGAGCTTCTCTGACCACCTTACATAAATAGTTACTCCTAACCTCATTACTCTGCGTTATTTTTCTCCATAATACACATCACCGTCTGACATGTCATATATATATTTTTAAATTATCAATTTTTCCTCACAAAAATGTCAGCTCCATGAGTACAGGACAGGGATTATTGGTTTTGTCCACTACTACATATCTAACACCTACAAGAGAGCCTGGCATATAGCAGATTCTCAATAAGTGTATGCTGACTGAATGAATACATGTGAAGAGCCTGAAAAATGGTCATACCATTTCATCTAGTAACTGTATTTCTAGGAATCTATGCTAAATGAATAAAAGGTCTATCTGTATACTTTCCCAGATTTTCCTTCATAACATTACTTATAAGAGTAACAAATTAGAAACAATCTTCATGTCCTACTATAAGGGAGTTAAACTGTTAGACAAAAATGTATATGGAATATTATCCAATCATTTAAAATTATGTCACTATAGAATTATATTAATGACATGGGGGAAATGTTCACAATAGAATTTTAAGTTGATAAATCATAAAAAAGTTTATAGAATTTTTCTGCACTTTAACATTTTCTATAAAGGTCAGATTTTAAAAGAAAACAATGTTATTAAGAGAAAAAAATCAATGACCTTCTCATAGGGTAACCTAGTTGCAAACAAAATTACTTTAGACTCCCTCTGTAGGATAAAATAGCAACAAAATGCAGCAGTGGAACTGAACAAGTCAACACGAAACTTTTAAAAATTGAGGACATAAATGATTTGATTTGTCCAAGTGAATGTTAAGAGTTCCTACTGAAACATACATAACAGGGTCATTTGTTTTTATGACCTGGTTCATTATAGCAAAATCTGCTGTTGGCTTATAGATAGATAGTACTTGTCCTTGGATATTTTTAGGTCAGGGAAAAAAGCAAACATCCAATTTATCTAAAAAGGTAATGAAGCCACAAAATTTAGGTTACTTACAAATAACTGTGGTGTAAGGTACACATGATAGACATGAAACAGTCAAATACTGGGCCAGACAGTTACTTGGATGTTATATTTGCTGTGGGGATATTTTCCCCAATAGCCAGGAAGTACCCAGAGAAAAGAGTAATGAGTAAATATGGTCCAGAAAGCCTCCTTGCCTAAAATCACAAAGTTCTGACCAGAAAACTTTACCTAGTACAAGACCGGTACACATTCTAACACATTCACAGAAGGCATTCCAGAGCATTATAAGGGAGTTAACAGAGCCGGGAAGCATTGCATGGATGTGTGCACTTGCAATTAAGAATAAAACGCAGCAAGAAGAGAGTACTAGAAATGCAGTCACCAAACTCTGTGAAATGAAGGCAGGAGACTTGTATACTTTAAGGACGGAATTTCGTGAAAATGCAAACAGACTGAGAATGCATGAACATTGATACTAACCTGTCTGGCTGGACCTGGGTAGGAGGCAGACATAGATGCTATGGGTCAGAGACGAGGAATAGAATCCAGGTCAGGATGCTGACTGGGGCACTTCCAGACATAAAGATCACAACTAATGTTGCTCATAATGCCTTAAACACAAGTTGGCTCTTAATAACAATAGTAATGATGACTATGTCTTGCTTAGCACGTATTACACGGCAAGAATCATGCTAGGTATTTCTTATACTTATCAGTCCTTTTCCTTTTTTTAACTGTTATTTTAAGTTTGGAGTACAGGTACAGGTTTGTTACATAGGTAAACTTGTGTCATGGGGGTTTGTGGTACAGATTATTTCATCACCCAGGTATTACACTTAGTACCCATTCCTTATTTTTCCTGATTTTCTCCCCTCCTGTCACCCTCCACTCTCCTAAAGACCCCAGTATATGCTTTTCCCCACTATGTGTCCTTCTCAGTAGAATCATTTTATTTGAAGTAAACTCCTTAAGATGGAGGTGAGAGTGCCTGGAATCCACATTGCTCTGTTTGTGAAAGATGTACTACCCTCCTCAGAGTTAGATTAATTCCCATTAGAGGTATATTCTTTTAGTTACATCTAAACCTTTTACCTTCCATCGCAGGATATATACTCTCTTGAGGTAAAACCATTATCCTCTACACTTATACTGGAATTGATGCACCTGCCGGCTACATCAGTCTCTGTCCTGAGTTCTCTCCGGGTTAGTCAGGCAACAAAGGCACAGGAACTCAGTGCCCAAACAGGGCCAACCCTACCTAAGTGAGGCTCTCCACATTTATTCCTCTCTACGGCCTCCATTACACACCATTTCTCCTCCAATTAACCATCACCAGATCCTTAAAATTTCTCCTCACTGGACAAGGGATTGAATAGCCTCCTTTGAATGTGCTCAGATTTGGCTCTATTCCCCCAATATGTTGCTCCAGAATTTGTATACATGGGGCTATTGGGGGGAGATCTGGTTGAAATGAAAGGCTCCAGTCAGAGATACCATATTTGCATAACACCTTATGGAAGACAGAAAATATCATGTCACCAAAACACAAATTATAGGGAAAATATGGGTAAAGCGGGATGCGGACAGTGATGAATATTTTAGGAGGAAAAAAAATAAATGGATAACACATGGCCACCACTGGACCTGGTTGCAGACAGGACTGAAGGCAGAGATCCAATCTGCACAAAAGATATTAGTATTATCACTTCTCCTGTTTTAGATTGCATACTTCAGTTACTGTCACTAAGATGAAATTTTATTAAATTTATGATCAATTAAAATTCTCATTTCAAAGTCTATCCTTCTTGTCAAGTTTGTTTGTGAAGCCAGGGGCATGGCAGACATTTTTCCTTTATTATTTTGCTTGAATTGGCCATTCCTTCAAGCTGTCAAAATCTTATTGTATCCCAATGCATTAGCTACCTCTGAAACATTAGCAGTCTCTTCCTGTCTCATACCATTTGCAAATTTGCACTACAGAATCATTTGCTTGGAAAACATATATGCACATGTGGAATGAAAGCTAAATAAATGTGGTTAGTTTTCAATTCTAGCATTCTGTTTAGCTTTCTTAAATACATAATAAGGCAACAGTTGTCTTAATGACTCAGTAAATCACTGCATGCTATTTGGAACAAATGTATGGACTTTAATGTAAATGGTACTAGAGGTTAAGCATTGAAGTCTGAAACTGAAACAGACTCTGTAAAACTTGACACTGACAAAATCATGGTTTCCAACACCCTTGGAAATACAAATAACTTCTAGCTTGAGAAAATGTCACCCAATACAGTGAGCAGTATAGGAGGAAGAATCCTTCTTCCTTCTGTAAGAGCATCTACCAGATTTGTGTGCTGGGGGCAACTTTCTTTATATTCTCATCAGAGAGCACCCATGAGTTAGCATTATCTACCTCCTGGTTCAATGGCCTTTTCTGTGGCATAAATATCTTTACTCACGGAAATAAATATACCAAGCAAGTTAGGAAATTTGTTAGTAGACACCTGAAATTACAAGTTCTGAGGACAAAACAAAATCCCAGAGTCTCAGTGTTCCAGTGGATTCTAGACCTACACTTGACCTGCTTATTCAATACAAATTAAGACCTGGGATCTGAAAAACAGGGATTTTACTCTTATCTTGAGGACTTTATGAAGAGCCAGTGGGCCTGGATTTTAGTACTGCCACTAGCTAGTTCTGTTCCCTTGAGAAAGTTGGAATTCTGTACAGTGACAGAATTCCATTGTCATTGTCTATACAATGACAATGACATATTGGATGATATGAATGACTTCCAAACTTTTTTTAAAAAAGCTAAAATTTTAAAAATGCGAATGGAATCTTATGACAACTCACTTAATAGATGAGATTAAAAGCATATAAACAGGTGCTCTGGGTGACAATGTGGTAGACCAGATACCTGCCAGTTTAGCTCCAGAAGCTCCTCTTAGAGACTTCTAAAACTTCTGTAAGCACATTTTAAAAACCACTAACAAGGCCCCTTCAATTCTGGCTTATGATAGAAGCCATGAAAGCCATGATCAGTTCCAACATTCTATGGATATATGAAGCAGAGCTTGGAGACTATAGAAGATTAAAAATATTAGTTATAATCATAGTGACTACCATTTATCGAGATACCATTCCACTTGACTTTACTGCTAAGGAGACTGAAGATCACAAAAGTCAAGTGTCACAGTCAGGTTTTAAACATAAGCTTGATATGACAATAGATAAATACATTAGAGTGTGATATGTGCTAAAGTAGATCTAGCTACCAAATATAGCAGGGTCACAAGAAAGGATGGGGTAAGTTCTACTTGAGGAAGTAAGAGAAGCATCATCTTGATCTGACTTTCAAAAAATCAACAGCAATTCAAACAAATTTGGGAAAAGAATTAGAGGCCCTGAGCACAACTTGTGCAATGTCAAGGAGGTGTGGAACATCATGCAGCAGGGGAAACTGGAGACAGGACTGCACTCATAGACAAACAAGAGTCTATGAAGACATCCATCAGCATCCCATAATAAGGATTTTTAGACTTTTTTCTTTGGGATTGACACCACTGCAATGTTTAAACAGTAATATGAGATCATTCCTCTTCCAGGAGCATGCCAACTTTTTTCCTTTCTCTTTCTTGAGGGATCAGCGAAATATCATTGACTCTGAAAAGTCATTACTTACCATTTTTCTTTTTCCTTTTTTGAGATGGAGTCTTGCTCTTGTCGCCAGGCTGGAGTGCAATGGCATGACCTCGGCTCACTGCAACCTCTGCCTCCTGGGTTCAAACAATTCTCCTGCCTCAGCCTCCCAAATAGCTGGGATTACAGGTGCTCGCCAACATGCCCACTAATTTTTGTATTTTTAGTAGAGACGGGGGTTTTGCATGTTGGTCAGGCTGGTCTTGAATTCCTGACCTTGTGATCCACCTGCCTTGGCCTCATTAAGTGCTGGGATTACAGGGGTGAGCCACCGCACCTGGCCTACTTACCCTTTTTCTAAAACCTAAGCTCCATGAGAGGTGAGGCCTTGTCATTCTGGATCACCGTTGTATCCCCAGCACCTAGAGCAGTCCCTAACACAAAGTAAGTGCTCAATAAGTATTTGTTGCACAAATGAAGAACTCAAAGTCTGACTGCAAAGCTTGGACTCACAATCACTGTGCCTGCTTTGTTAGTGACTCCACCTTGAAATGAATAGAGGATACTGTGTTGGAAATGGCAAGGTACCCAAAAAACAAAGAGGCAAGTATGAAAACTTCTTACAGTCTAGTAAGTTTTGTAATGACTTTAAAATGCTGATACCTCTTCTAGATATACCTATCTCACTAGGGGGGACCTTTTTTCCTGAGGAAATTTGCCCTATTATCTTGAACTTCCAGAATTTGTGATGATTTGAATGACTTCATTTGATGCATTAAAGTCATAACCACATCCTTTTAAATATAAAATTCATTCCATCTTTCCAACAAAACAAAGTGGAATGAATCTAACTGTCTGGAAGGAGGCTTATTATCTCTGGAAAGTTACTTTGCCTGTGTTTCCTAACTTTTCAGAGGAATTGTAATAGTTCCTCTGTCACAGAGTGGTAGTGAAGATCAAACCAAATAGCACGCTTATTACACTTAGCATAGTGCCTGGCACATAGAAAATCCTCAGTCAGCATCATCTTTTGCAATCATTATTGTTACTGGTGGCATTATAAGGCATTTAGGAGAAACTGCAATGCATCTTTGTGAGGGGAGCTAGATTTCCCTTTCATAAACCCAACCCTCCTTTTATGGCAGGTTCTAAGGCCTGACCACAAAGGCTACATATTTGGTATCTGTACTTCCCAGACAACACCCTCAAGCTTCTCTTAGATTTGTCTTTTTCCCTAAGAGACCATTCACCACTAATTACTTATAATCATTTTCTGCTGCACAGTTTTATATGTGTCTATTATGTTCACAGCTGTCTTGCCTAGCAAGAATAGAAATCTATTATCTCATTATTATACCTGAGTCTCCTGATTACAGTTCCCTTGCCTTCTAACTAATTTCCTCCAAGAGGGTCTTTTGACAAGGCAGGATTTTCCTTCCCCCTCATCCCTTCTTTTCTTCACACACCCTGTAGTGAGAGAGAGAGACCCTGAGTAGATAAAGACCACCAAAGAAACTTTGTTATCATGTAAGTTAAACTAAACTATGAGATACAGTTATTGTATAAAATATGGTCAAATGTTGATTTGTCTTTTGGAGGATCCACTCTGAAAAATGAGTTTATTTATTTGAAAAATATTTATTTAGCATATTCTCTGTTCAAGTTTCTGGGTATTTGGCTGTGAACCAAACACACCAAATCCTTCCCTTTCACGAAACTGATATACTAGTAGGGGACAGACAACAAATATGTATATTTCATCAGATACTGATCCGTTTTGAGAAAATTAAACAGGATAAGAGGATAGCAAGTATCAGGACACTGCTTGAAAAATTTGGTCACGGCTTTCTAAGGAGGTTCCATTTGACAGAAGTTCTTACACAACTTCAAAGATTTGGGGCCTCCCAAATCCCCAAGACCCTTGGGGAAAGGCAAAGGGCTATAAACAGGCCAGGGGATCAAGGGGAAAGGGAAAAGGGAAGAAATTCCCAAATGCTCATGCAAGATGGACTCTGCATGGAAGATGGAAGAGGATATTTGTACTTTCCTAGGCATTACAAAAGAGTACCTCAACTAACAGGTGAACTAGTTGAGCTAGTGAAATCTCTGTGTTAGCATTTCAAACTTCCAGATCTGTATAGTCTTAGAGTTAGATTGAAGAAAAGCACTGTGGAAAATAGAAAATGACTGTCCCGGACCATCTTCTTCCAGGTTCCAGTGGGACAGGCCTCAGCTTATTGAGTGGATGAGCAGTTTCAGGTGGTGTACTAGTCAGGGTTCTCTAGAGGTACAGAACTAATAGGATAGATGTATATATAAATAGGAGTTTATTAAGGAGTATTGATTCACATGAGCACAAGGTGAAGTCCCACAAGAGGTTGTCTGCAAGTTGAGGAGCAAGGACGTCAGTCCGAGTCCCAGAGCTGAAGAACTTGGAGTCTGATGTCTGAGGGAAGGAAGTATCCAGCGCAGGAGAAAGACGCAGGCTGAGAGGCTCAACCCGTCTAGTCTTTTTCATGTTCTTCTCCCTGCTTTTATTCTGGCTGCACTGGCAGCTGATTAGATTGTGCCCACCCAAATTTAGGGTGGATCTGCCTTTGTGAGTTCACTATCTCAAATGTTAATCTCTTTTGACAACACCCTTACAGAAATACCCAGAAACAATACTTTGCATCCTTCAATCCAATCAAGTTGACACTCAATATTAACCATCACAGGTGGTGACTATCAAGCAGCCACCTCAGAAAGATGCAAAAGATAGAAAGAACATTTGGAAGAAAAGCAAAAGAGTAAATCAAACCTTCTGATTGTTCCTGTAAGCCAGGGAAAACTGCCTCTCTGAAGATCAAGGAAATAAGGGGGGCAACCACAAACATTTGGGTTACAATAGCATTCTGTTATGCTTACTAATAAAATGTATTCTTTCCAACAAGTGTTTAAGTTCTTTACAGTTTACAAAGTATTTAACTGTTTAAAGCTACTTTCATGTGCATTATTTTGTTTGATCTTCTGTGAGACAAACAAAGCAGGCATTGTTATCCAATTTGTTATATGAGGAAGCTGAGTCTAAGTGACTTGCCTGAAGTCCTCCAAGTGAGTGGGGGATTAGAACCCAAGACTTTCTGCCTCCATAACCAACAGTTTGCTAAGCTCCTATCTTAAGCCATGATACTGAAATCATCAAGAACTATGTTTGCATAAATGATTTCTATGAAATTAAGAGTATAAACATATAAACATTTTTGAATATAGCCCCTTTGAATTTAAAGTCAAAGGAAATCCATAGAGAAAAAAAAGACTATTCAAATCTCACACCCTATACAAAATTAACTCAAAATGGATCATAGACCTAACATAAAATGCAAAACTATAAAACTTCTATTAATAGAAGACGTAAGAGAAAACCTTCAGAACCTTGAGCTACATGAAAAGTTCTTTAATATGCCACCAAAGTATGATCCATAAAAGGAAAAAACAGGTAAATCAGACTTCATCAAAATTAAAAACATTTTATCTGGAAAGAACCCTATTAAATGAATGAAAATACAAGCTATAAACTGGGGAAAAAGTTTACCAACTGCGTATCTTAATATATGTGTGTATGTGTGTGTGTGTGTGTGTGTGTGTGTATATGTATGTATTATACATAAGTATATATAGACTTATATGTCTATATATAAGTGATATATTATATATACATATATCATATATACTTATACATATTATAGATAATAAAGTACATTATATATACGTTACATATACTAGGATACATATATACTTATGTATAAATATTCTCATATACTTATATATATAAGGATCCTTATATATATACACACATATTTTCATATACATATAATGATCCTTACATATGTACATGTATTCTCATATACTTATGTATAAGGATCCTTACATATATATTTATACAGAAGTATCATTACATATATACTTATATATAAGTATCCTTACATACACACTTATATGTATATGTGTAAGTATATGTACTTATATATGTTATTATATATAATACAGATTAAATTATATATAAAGTACATTATATATACATTACATATACTAGGGTACATATATACTTATATATGTAAGGATCCTTATATATATAAGTATATATGTACCGTGTAAGTATATAAGTATATATGTAAGGATTCTTATATATATAAGTACATATGTAATATGTATATATACACCAGGATACTTGTATTGATATATATACACTTATATATGTATACATGTATAAGTATATAAGGATCCTTACGTATATATAAGTACCCTAGCATATGTAATGTATATAATGTATATCTTTATATACTTATATATAAGAATCCTTATATATATGTAAGTATATATATAAGGATCCTTACATACTTACATATATATATGGATATAAGGATATAAGTATCCTGGTATAAGGATATAAGTACTCTAGTATGTGTCAAGAACTCTGAAAACTCAACAGAAAAACGAATTCCACTTAGAAAATGGCTGAAGGCTGTAACAGACATTTCACTGAAGGGGATATGCAGATGGCAAATATGCACATGAAGAGATACTCAAAATTGTTAGGGAAATTAAATCAAAACCACATTGAGATATCATTGTACACCTTTAGAATGGCTAAATTTTTTTAAAAGTGACAACACTAAGTGCTGGCAATATTGTGAAGAAACTAGATCACTTATACATGGCTGGTGAGGATATAAAATGGTACAGCCACTCTGGAAATGAGTTTAGCAGTCCTCTTACACAACTAAAGATGTGTTTACAATATGACTCAGTAATCACAGGCTTGGTCACTTAATCTGCAAAATGAAATCTCCTGCTTACATAAAAGTAAGTACAAAAAAGTGTTTAGCAGATTTATTTGTAACAGACAGAAACTGGAAACAAAGCCCAGATGTCCTTTAGCAAGTGAATGGTTAAACAAAATTGATACATCCATACCATGGAATACTAGGGAGCCATAAAAACAGAACAGATTATTGATGCACTTACCAACTTGGATGGGCCTCAAAGATATGCTGAATGCAAATAGCCAATTTCCAAGGGGTAAATAATATATAATTCTATTACACACTATTCTTTAAACGATGAAAGTATATAGATGGAAAGATATTAGTGGTTTCCAAGAGTTAGTGATGTGGGAGAGTAGTGTGGATGTGAAAATCAATAGTAAACTAAACAAGGGAAATCTTTGTGTTAATGGAACAGTTCTGTATCTTGATTGCAGTGGTGATTACATGAATCTATATATAAAACTGCATAAAACTACATACACACACACACACACTTACATAAAACTGATGAAATGTGCAGACAAATGTTCTGCCCCTGAGCTATACCCCCATAACTGGTGAAACCCAATTAAGCTATTTGGACTATACCAATGTCATTGTCTTGGTTTTGATATTGTACTATAGTTATATAAGATGTTAACACTGACAGAGGCTGTGTGAAAGGTAATGGGACTTCAATGTACTATTTTTGCAATTTCCTGAAAATCTATAACCATTTCAAAATTAAACCTTAAAAAATAAGTGAATGGGACCTTTGTATACTACTGAACAGAATTATTTTCACAAGAAAACATTCTAGAGAACAAAAACAGTACACAACAGCATAGCATGGTAGAATAAAATGACTGGACCAAGAATTAGAATACCTTGAACCACTATTTAACCTCTGTGATTTCCATAGTTTTGTCTTTTTAGTTCAGCTTCTTTCCTTCTTCCAATTAGAAGCTCTGCTCCCCTGACCACATAGCTGCCTATCTGACCTTGGCTAGGCCAATCACAATGCTACATCTCCTTTAGGTGCAGGTTTTGATCCAAGATACGGCACATAATTCAAACCAGGCCACTCAGAATCCACTATCCTGAGTTGGTATTAAACAGGACAGGAAGAGGCTTTCTCTTCTCCACAGAGTTTCAAAAAAGCAAGAATGTGACCACCGTGCCTTCCAGTGACCATGTCCCCAGCTAAGTGAAGAAATCTGAAAGGCATAAGTCAACATGCAGATAGATGTTGCAATAGGACTTGGGGACAGAACGAGCAAAGCATCAAGGAGTAAAATAGTCCAATTGCCATGGAAGACCCTGGATCCACTAGATCCTGAGGCATATAGCTCTGCCCATCCTTCCCAGATACCTAGGCGAATACATTTAATTACAGCAGATGTAAGTGTGTGCTAAATATGCAACTAAATTTTTCTGAACCGTGTGATCTCTTAGAGTCTCAATTTTGTCATCTATAAAATGAGAGTAAGAATATTTGACATTCTTGCCTCAAAATTTTGCAGTTATCAAAGGAGACAGCACATATGAATGTTCTTTACAGCAGTATACAAATGTAAGTGACTAGTATCCATTACTATAAAAAAGGAAATTATCAAAAACATCCAGTTCATTTTAATGAGTTGTATTCCAGCATTTCAAAAGCAACATTGAGAGTAAGAAACAAACACTAAATGCTACCATAAGTAGAAAAACAGATTATTATGATTCATGTTCAATGAGTCATTAATGACTCAGAAGAAAGCAAGCAGAAAGCAACATTCAAATATATACAAAAGTCTTCTCTAAAGTTCAAAAATTGAATAAATGTAGAAATTTGCTGAGAAAAAGGTCCTGTGTCACAATCCTTTAAATTGTGATATACTTCCATTTTGATCAGAAACATCCTGTTTATATTATTATATGTTGCTACTTTACACATGGCACATAATGACCAAAGT
Source organism: Piliocolobus tephrosceles (assembly GCF_002776525.5). Classification (NCBI taxonomy): domain Eukaryota; kingdom Metazoa; phylum Chordata; class Mammalia; order Primates; family Cercopithecidae; genus Piliocolobus; species Piliocolobus tephrosceles. Next base: position 7,133,500 of record NC_045445.1, on the reverse strand, counting down.
CTCTGACTCTTACATGGACTAAATACCTCAATACACTGCCTGTTTCTTTGTTTTCATCTTAAATGGGTCAAATTTCAATTGAGTTCAAGATGGCTTCATTTTCCTAAACTACAAAAATCCCAACCAGATTCCTTATTGGTATTAATTAAATGTGATTTAAAGCTAGACATCTACTTGTAATCAGTAAGCCCACAAAACAGTTCGAACTCAGAGGGCTTTGCCCAGCAGTGGCAGCCTAAAACCCTGTGAAAGATGCAGTAGGTGGGTAATCCACCCTCAGCACTCAAGAGTCAAACTGGAACCCAGGAGCTAAGTGCAGCACAGGTAAGTAGGTGGTTACTCCTATAAATATGCAAGGCAACATTTGCACTGAATGAGAGTGAGAAATCAAGGACACCAAAGCCCAGAAAGGAAAAGAAAAGAAATGGGTATCAGCCACCCTGTGAGCCTCTGAAGTGTCTAGCGTCATATAATCTTTAGCACTGACAGTAAGACTTTGTAGTAGTTGAAAGTGTGAGTGGAAAAGGAAACAACGTAAAGGGTGGTTTCTTTGCAATGATTACTCTTGGTAGATTTACTCTTAGCAAGTAGTTTATTTATTTTCCAGCACTTGTCACTCTGTAACAAGTAAATTCTTAGTTATCAAGCTGTACTTTCAACACTTCCTGGAATGGAAAGCAATCACCATATATTTCGTTAACTATCAAGCCTTCACACTCAGCCAAGGCAAATCCCATCTTGCATTGGAGGGCTTCAATAATGGCCATAATGCTGATCACCATTTATTACATTCTCATTCTCTCTCAAGACAGAACAGAATGGTGGTTAAACACACAGATTTACACTGAAGAGTAAACTACCTTGATTCTAATCCCAAGTCTACCATATACTCATTCTGCAACCCATCAATATTCCACTTCCCTCTGTGCCCATCTACTTGCTGTGGTGTGCCAGAGACTATCTGCTCTGCTTTCCAATTCAGAATTGCTATCACATAGGTGGTTCTGTGGGTTTCTGTTCTCTAAGACAAGATAGAGAACAGAGCAGGCTCTTCCCTGTTACATAGTTGCTTTTTATCCCTGAAAGTAAATCCACATATCTTTTGTTTTGAGAGGTATACTTTTACCATACCCTCTGGAATGACAAAGAAAGCATCACAGTTCACAAGAACCATCACAAAATGGACTCACAATTAAGAGACAGTAGAAACACTCTTCTGACATGAGACATCTAAGAGAGATATGGTTACAGAACAGAATTAAAATGATGCAAACTTTGACAATATAAACATAATGTTATTGGGGCTATTTTAGAGGCTGCCTACCAGAAACAATTTAAATAATAAGAATTCCAATTATTTGTTGTCTTGTTTTTTATAACATTTTTCTTAACCTACAATAGATGTTGCAGGACCTAATATTTAATTTGGAGAAGCAATGTTTATTTAAAGTTTAAAGATTACTTCATTTATACTGTTTCTTTTTTGCTTCTATTAAATTAAGTAGAACTGAATTTAATGCCCATTATGAAAAACAGCCATGAGAGTATGATATCAATTTGTAAAATTATATCTCTATCTAGCTATACAAATGCCTAAGATCAATATATATCATTATAGTTATTAATCAGTATGTCAAAATGAACTAGATAATTGTTTTTGTCGATAATGAAAGGCCAAGAACACCTGCAGAAAATGCACAGGAAAGGAAAATCTTCACCAAAGAGACATTTCAACTCCCAAATTTTTAGTCACTAATGCTTCAGAACAGACCCCTTAGCCACTGCCCTTATTTTACAGATTAAGATCATGATATATAGTAAAACTCATTTCCTTTGTTGGCTAAAATAAACAGGAATTAATTGGTGCTTCCAATAAAACCATCAAATCAAGGATCAAGGATTTTATATTTAGATTCTTTTCTAAAATTTTGGATTCAGTGGATACACGTATAGGTTTGTTACATGGGTATATTACATAATGCTGAGGTTTGGGGTACAGACGGTCCCATCACCCAGGTAGTGATCATAGTACCCAAATAGGTAGTTTTCAGCCCATGTTCTCCTCCCTCCCTCCCCACTCTAGTAGTCCCCAGTATCTATTGTTCCTGTCTTTATGTCCATGTGTATTCGATATTTATCTCCCCCTTGTAAGTGAGAATATGAAGTATTTGGTTTTATGTGTCTGCATTAATTTGCTTAGGTTAATGGTCTCCAGCTGTATCCATGTTGCCCATGTTGCCACAAAGAACATGATGTCATTCTTTTTAATGGTTGCATATTATTCCATGTACCACATTTTCTTGATCCAGTCCACCACTGATGGGCACTTGGGTTGATTCTATGTCTTTGCTATTATGAATACTGCTGCAGTGGGCATACAAGTGCAAGTGTCTTTATGATGGAATAATTTATTTTCCTTTGGATATATAGCCAGTAATGAGATTGCTGGGTCAAAATGGTAGTTCTGTTTTAAGTTCTTTGAGAAATCTCCAAACTGCTTCCCACAGTGGCTGAACTAATTTGCATTCCAACCAACAGTGTATACCTGTTCTCTCTTCTCTGCAGCTTTGCCGGCACCTGTAATTTATTGATTGATTTATGAGACAGAGTCTCACCCTGTCACTCAGACTGGAGTGCAGTGGTGCCATCTCGGCTTACTGCAACCTCTGCCTCCTGGGTTCAAGCAGTTCTCCCTGCCTCAGCCTCCCAAGTAGCTGGGATTACAGGCACCCACCACCATGCCCAGCTAATTTTTGTATTTTTAGTAGAGACAGGGTTCCACCATGTTGGCCAGGCCGGTCTCAAACTCCTGACCTCAGGTGATCTGCCCATCTTGGCCTCCCAAAGTGCTAGGATTACAGGCGTGAGCCACCGTGCCTGGCCAGCATCTGTTTTTTTTTTTTTTGCCTTTATAATAATCATCATTCTGACTAGTGTGATATGATACATCATTTTGTTTTTGATTGGCATTTCTCTTATGATTACTGATGTTAAGCATTTTTTCATGCTTGTTGACCACTTGTATGTCTTCTTTTGAGAAGTGTCCGTTCATGTCCTCTGCCCATTTTTAAACTGGATTATTTGGTTTTTGCTTGTTAATTTAAATTCCTTGTAGATTTGGGATCCAGCATTTTAGAGAGGAAAAAGTACTAGACTATGAATGGGAAATACCTGAGTGCTAGTTCTTGTCCTACCACTAAATTGCCATGTGATCTTGACAAAGTCTAGTTCCCCCTGTAGAGAATGGCTCAAGATGATCTAGACAAAGAAAATGGCACTATGATGAAGAGATTTTGAAAATCCCGAATACTATATTCCTCTTTTGGGATTTCCCAATGAACATTATTGTATTAAGGATTCAAGTGTTCCTGAAGTAAAGAAGTAAGTTTAAAATTATTTAATCTACAGGTTCTCAGTTTATAAAGCATTTTATGTCATATAACCTTTCTTTAATGTGACTATAACCCTATGAAGAGAGAACTGTGACTTTACAGATCAGAAAATTTTTACTTAATAGTAACCTAAGATCACATTAAGAAGATCAGAGTCAGATTGTGTTTTCATTTTAGAAAAATGTATAATTTACATTTGAGTTCTAATTCTACAAAGATAAACATACAGTAACCACACTTCAAAATATGTAACTGGAGAATAGAACGCTGCTATTTACTAATATCAAAATGACCACACTCTGCAAAAGAGCAGTAAATGACTCCTTCACCTGAAGCAAAAGTAAGAGATCAAATTGTACTTTGAGCAAATGCTTTATTTTTCATTCTCCCAATAAATCCTTCCACTGCTCAGTCACTTCCAGAAGCAATTATATTTTAAATCATGTAATTTTCAACTAAATGTATTATTCAAAAAGTGATAACATTTTTCATCTGTTGCTTCATGAATTCTGTTATTTTTTTGTTGCAAATAAAGGTCCAAGAATTAAAGTTTGAAACTGCCTATAGGCCTAATACAGATAACTTATCAAATAATTACAAAATGCAAGCACAAAGGGAACCTTATTAGGCTATGAGCAAAGAAGAAAATGTAGGCATTATTTTAATAGAGAGGAAACATTTTTGGTTTAACATCCAATTATTAAAGGAAAACAAGTAATGATAACACCACCAATACAAGAGTAACCATTTACTGAATATTTATGATTTTGTTAGGCACTGACCTGAGTGCTTTACATATTTCATTTTATCCTCACAACCACCTATAGTTTAGGTACTATTAGTAATCTCATGTAACCATGACAAAAAAAAAAACAGCTAATGTTCAGAGTAGCAAAGTGTCACCCAGCAAGCAAGTGGTGCAGTCAGAACAGGACCAAACATTGTTCTCTTAACTTCTACAATATCCTATTCATGATCTGCTTTTCCCTGTGTACCTTATTTAAAACATAAATCTAATGTGTAAAAGAAGAAAAGAGATATAACATGAGGCAATTTAATAGCACCTTAGTGAAAAAAAATAGCTGAAAATCCAAAATGGCCTGTGATTTTGCGTTTGCTGGAACAACACCTCAGTATATAGTGATGCATTCTGATATTAGGTTAGTTCATACCATCTTAAACTGAAACCTCAAAGGATCCTTGGTAGTCATCTGGTCTTACCTCTCATCAGATATTTTTCTTTCTTTCTTTTTTTTTTTTTTTTTTTTTTGAGATGGAGTCTAGCTCTATCGCCCAGGCTGGAGTGCAGTGGCCAGATCTCAGCTCACTGCAAGCTCTGCCTCCTGGGTTTACGCCATTCTCCTGCCTCAGCCTCCCAAGTAGCTGGGACTACAGATGCCCGCCACTCGGCTAGATTTTTGTATTTTTTAGTAGAGACAGGGTTTCATCGTGTTAGCCAGGATGGTCTCGATCTCCTGACCTCGTGATCCGCCCGTCTCGGCCTCCCAAAGTGCTGGGATTACAGGCTTGAGCCACCGCGCCCGGCCAGATATTTTTCAATAGCCTTCTTAATGCTATATAGCCTTAACTTGCCTGCCTCTTACTGACATGAAATTAATTTGCTCACAAGACAGAACATTTTACTTTTGAACATCTTTAGATGTATTACACCATAAATCATTATTTGAGGCCAACTTGTTCTGCTTTTAAATTGTACTCAGGATCTGCCTGGTCCGGCCCTTACTATCTTGCTCCCTGCCACTCTGGGGCTGAGTAGAGAGCTAAGAGAACTGTGCACCCCACAAATTAGCCCATGGAGAAGACAGAAAGCTTCACCAACTAAACTACTCAGCAGTGGTGGCCACATATAGCTCTTACCTGTAAGTGCCATCTATTGGTTTGTAGGTCAAATTGCACAGCCCAATATAAAACATGCTGACAGAAGTACAGAAGGCTATAGAAGAAAATCCAAAGAACACCACACAGCAGTTTCTACAGTTGTACCCCTTAGGTAGTAGAGGAAGAAAAAAAAAAGAGAAAAAACAACATTATAAGAAAAGAGAAGAAGAAAAATTCCTACCTACAAAAAGTAATTACAAAACTTAGAAGTGCCAGCGTCTCCAGGTAAGAAGGGACCAGTGCAAGAACAGGGATGCCCTCTCTCACCACTCCTATTCAACATAGTGTTGGAAGTTCTGGCTAGGGCAATCAGGCAAGAGAAAGAAATCAAGGGTATTCAGTTAGGAAAAGAAGAAGTCAAATTGTCCCTGTTTGCAGATGACATGATTGTATATTTAGAAAACCCCATCGTCTCAGCCCAAAATCTTCTTAAACTGATAAGCAACTTCAGCAAAGTCTCAGGATACAAAATTAATGTGCAAAAATCACAAGCATTCTTATACACCAGTAACAGACAAGCAGAGAGCCAAATCAGGAATGAACTTCCATTCACAATTGCTTCAAAGAGAATAAAATACCTAGGAATCCAACTTACAAGGGATGTAAAGGACCTCTTCAAGGAGAACTACAAACCACTGCTCAGTGAAATCAAAGAGGACACAAACAAATGGAAGAACATACCATGCTCATGGATAGGCAGAATCAATATTGTGAAAATGGCCATACTGCCCAAGGTAATTTATAGATTCAATGCCATCCCCATCAAGCTACCAATGAGTTTCTTCACCGAATTGGAAAAAACTGCTTTAAAGTTCATATGGAACCAAAAAAGAGC
>NC_045445.1:7087465-7127274 GCF_002776525.5 Piliocolobus tephrosceles | reverse complement strand
TACTGGTACCAAAACAGAGATATAGACCAATGGAACAGAACGGAGCCTTCAGAAATAATGCCACACATCTACAACCATCTGATATTTGACAAACCTGAGAAAAACAAGAAATGGGGAAAGGATTCCCTATTTAATAAATGGTGCTGGGAAAATTGGCTAGCCATAAGTAGAAAGCTGAAACTGGATCCTTTCCTTACTCCTTATACGAAGATTAATTCAAGATGGATTAGAGACTTAAATGTTAGACCTAATACCATAAAAACCCTAGAAGAAAATCTAGGTAGTACCATTCAGGACATAGGCATGGGCAAGGACTTCATGTCTAAAACACCAAAAGCAACGGCAGCAAAAGCCAAAATTGACAAATGGGATCTCATTAAACTAAAGAGCTTCTGCACAGCAAAAGAAACTACCATCAGAGTGAACAGGCAACCTACAGAATGGGAGAAAATTTTTGCAATCTACTCATCTGACAAAGGGCTAATTTCCAGAATCTACAAAGAACTCAAACAAATATACAAGAAAAAAACAAACAACCCCATCCAAAAGTGGGCAAAGGATATGAACAGACATTTCTCAAAAGAAGACATTCATACAGCCAACAGACACATGAAAAAATGCTCATCATCACTGGCCATCAGAGAAATGCAAATCAAAACCACAATGAGATACCATCTCACACCAGTTAGAATGGCAATCATTAAAAAATCAGGAAACAATAGGTGTTGGAGAGGATGTGGAGAAATAGGAACACTTTTACACTGTTGGTGGGATTGTAAACTAGTTCAACCATTATGGAAAACAGTATGGCGATTCCTCAAGGATCTAGAACTAGATGTACCATATGACCCAGCCATCCCACTACTGGGTATATACCCAAAGGATTATAAATTATGCTACTACAAAGACACATGCACACGTATGTTTATTGCGGCACTATTCACAATAGCAAAGACTTGGAATCAACCCAAATGTCCATCAGTGACAGACTGGATTAAGAAAATGTGGCACATATACACCATGGAATACTATGCAGCCATAAAAAAGGATGAGTTTGCGTCCTTTGTAGGGACATGGATGCAGCTGGAAACCATCATTCTTAGCAAACTATCACAAGAAGAGAAAACCAAACACCGCATGTTCTCACTCATAGGTGGGAACTGAACAATGAGCTCACTTGGACTCGGGAAGGGGAACATCACACACTGGGGCCTATCATGGGGAGGGGGGAGGGGGGAGGGATTGCATTGGGGAGTTATACCTGATATAAATGATGAATTGATGGGTGCTGACGAGTTGATGGGTGCAGCACACCAACATGGCACATGTATACATATGTAACCTGCACGTTATGCACATGTACCCTAGAACTTAAAGTATAATAAAAAAAAATAAAATAAAATAAAATAAAATAATAATAATAATTCTAGAAAATTTCCCTAATCTCACTAGAGAAGTAGACATCCAGATACAAGAAATCCAGTGAACACCTGTGCAATACTACACAAAACAAATATCACCAAAGCATATAGTCACCAGACTAAGGTCAATTCTAAAGAAAAAAATATCTCAAAGACAGCTGGAGAAGTAGGCAAGATTACATACAGAAGGAACAGCTATCAGATGGTCTATCATCTACCAGATCTATCAGACTAACAGCTGAATTCACAGCAGAAATCTTACAGGCCAGGATATATTGAGGGCCTATTATCAGCATTCTAAAAGACAAAAAATTCCAACCAAGAATTTCATATCCTACCAAACTAGGCTTCATAAGACACAGAAAAATAAACCTTTTCCAGACAAACAAACCCTAAGGAAATTTATGACTACTAGAACCACCTTACAAGAGATCCTTAAGGAAGTTCTAAATATGTAAATAAAAGAACTGTATCTGCTACCACCAAAACACAGTTAAGTACATTGCACACAGACCCTATAAAGCAACCATGTAAAAGAAATTACAAAGTAATCAGCTAACAACTACACACTAGGATCAAAACCTCACACATCCATATTAACTATGAATGTAACTGGTCTAAACACCCCACTTAAAAGGTACAGCAGGCAAGTTGGATATAAAAGCAGGATGCACCCATGTGCTGTCAAAAAAAAGACCCATCTACACATAATGATACCCACAGGCTCAAAGTGAAGGGTTGGAGAAATATCTATCATGCAAATGGAACACAAAAAAATAGTAGGCATCACTACTCGTATATCATAAAAAACAGACTTGAAACCAACAACAGTACAAAAGGACAAAGAAAGGAATGATAAAGGTAATGATAAAGGGTTCAATTCAACAGGAAAACTTAACTATCCTAAATATATACACACCAAATACTAGAGCACTGAGATACATAAAACAAGTACTTCTAGACCTACAAAAAGAATTAGCCACACAATACTAGTGGGGGACTTCAATACCCAATTGATATGGTTACATCATCAAGGCAGAAAACTCTCAAAGAAATTCAATTTAAATTCAATGCTTGACCAATTGAACCTAATAGAAACCTACAGAATACTCATCAACCAAAAAATATATATTCTTCTCATCTGCATATGGAACATACTTAAAGATCAAGCACATGCTCAGCCATAAAGCAAGTCTAAATAAATTTGAAAAAAAAAAAAAATAGTACCAACCATACTTTTGGACCACAGTGGAACAGCAATACAAATCAACAGCAAGAAGATCTCTCAAAGCCATACAATTACATGGAAGTTAAACAGTTTGCTCCTGAATGACTTTTGGGGAAAGAATAAAATTAAGCAATAAAAAAATTGAAATAATCGAAAATAGAAACACAACATAACGAAATCTTTGGAATGTGGCAAAAGTAATGTTAAGCAAAAAGTATATACCACTAAATGCCTACCTTAAAAAGTTAGACAGATATCAAATTAATGATCAAACATCACACCTAGAGGAACTAGAAAAACGAACAAATTAAACCCAATGATAGCAGAATGAAAAAAATAACTACAATTAGAGACAGACTGAAAGAAATTGAGACCCAGAAATCCATACACAGAATCAATAACGCCAAAAATGGGTTATCTGCAAGGGTAAACAAGCTTGATAGTCTGATAGTGAGATTAACACAGAAAATAGAGAGGAAGGGTGGAAGAAGATGGCAGATAGCAGTCTCCACTGATTAACCCCAAACCCCACAAGAATAACAATTTAATAGCTATCTACACACAAAAAAAGCACCTTTGTAAGAACCAAAAATCAGATGAGCACTCACAGTACCTGGTTTAAATTCCCTATCTTTAAGAGAGGAACAGAAAACCAGGTACTAAAAAAAAAAAAAAAAAAAGAACAAAACAAAACAAAAAAACCCAGAAAAATCAGTCTTAAATCACTAATGCTACTCTTCCCCACTCTTCCCCAATCCCCTTGGCAGCAGTAGAGTGAGGTAGAAAGCATTTCTGTGCCCTGGGGAGAGGGACAGCCATCAATTGTGAGGCATTGAACTCAATGTTGCCCTTGTTATACCAGAAAGCAAAAACCAAACCAAACTCAGCTGATGTCTGCCCACAGAGGGTGCATTTAAACCAGCTCTAGCCACAGGGGAATCGCTGATCCTAGCAATTGGAACTTGAGTTCCTATAAGCCTTACCACTACAAGCTCGAGCGCTGTGGGGCTCCAAATAAATTTAAAAGGTAGTCTAGGCTACAAAGGTAACACCTAGGTGAGTCCTAGGACAGAACTGGGCCCAGAGACAGTAGACTGGGTGGGCACACAAGACACCAGTCAGGGTGGCTAAGGGAGTGCTGGCATCAAACCTCCCCTAACACCAGGCTACACAGCTCACAGCTCCAAAAGAGATCCCTTTCTTGAACTTGAGGAGAGGAGACAGGGGAGTGGAAAGGACTTTGTTTTGCATCTTGGATACCAGCTCAGTCGCAGTAGGATAGGACACTAGTCAGAGTCATGAGGCCCCCTTTTCAAGTCCTATTCTCTGGACATATATAGACACGCTGACCCAGGAGAGAACCTGTTTCACTGAAGGGAATGACCCCGTCCTGGAAGAATTTATCACCTGCAAACTGACAAGCTCTTGAGTGAGCCCTGAATTAGCAGCAACAATGCTTAGGTCATACATCAAGGGTTTTGCGTGAGACATTGAGAATGGCCAGCCTCGGGTAAGACATATTCCCATCTGTGGTGGCTACAGGGTAAGAGGCAAGTCTTCTGTTTTGGGAGGGCACCCCAGTTCACCATGCCAGTGAGACTCCTTCTGCTTCATAAAAGCAGAGGAAAAAGTAAAGAGAAATTTTTCTTGCACCTTCGGATCAAGTAGAAATTCTTAAGATGAAAAATGAAATTCACATACTGAAGAATGCATTGGAGCATTTTAATAGCAGAATTGATCAAGCAGAAGAACGAACTAGTGAGCTTGAAGACAGGCTATTTGAAAACACACAGTCAGAGGAGACAAAAGAAAAAAGAATAAAAAACAGTGAAGTGTACCTACAGGTTCTAGAAAATAACCTCAAAAGGGCAAATCTAGAACTACTGGCCTTAAAGAGGAGGGAGAGAAAAATATAGGGGTAGAAAGTTTATTTGAAGGGGTAACAGCAAACTTTCCAAACCTAGAAAAAGATATCAATATCCAAGTAAAAGAAGGCTATAAAACACCAAGCAGATTTAACCCAAAAAAGGCAACCTGAAAGCATTGAATAATCATACTTCCAAAGGTCAAGAATAAATAAAGGATCTAAAAAGTAGCAAAAGTAAAGAAACAAATCATATATCATGGAGCTCCAACAAATCTGGTAGCAAACTTTTTAGTGGAAAAACTACATACTAGGAGAGAGTGCCATGATATTTTTTAAGTGCTGAAGGAAAAAAAAAAAAAACTTTTAGCCTAGAATAGTATATCTGATGAAATTATCCTTCAAATATGAATGAGAAATACTTTCCCAGGCAAACAAAAGCTGAGAGATTTCATCAATACCAGACCTGTGCTACAAGAAATGTTAAAGGGAGTACATCAATCAGAAAGAAAAGGACATTAATGAGCAATAAGTAATCACCTGAAGTTACAAAACTCACTGATAATAGTAAGTGCACAGAAAAACACAGAATATTACAACACTGTAACTCTGGTGTGTCAACTTCTCTTATTCTAATTAGGAAGATTAAATGACGAAACAAGAGTAAAAACTATGACAACTTTTCAAAACAGACAGTACAGTGAGATATAAACAGTAACGATAAAAAGTAAAATGTGGGGGGATGATGTTAAGGTATAGAATTTATCAGTTTTTGCTTGTTTGTTGGTTTATGCAAACAGAGTTAAGTTGTTATCAACTTAAAATAATGGGTCCTAAGATAGTATTTTCAAACCTCATGGTAACCTCAATCCAAGAAACATACAATGGATACACACACACACACACACACACACACACACACACACACAAAAATAGCAAGAAACTAAATTATATCATCAGAGAAAATCACCTTCACTAGAGGAAGACAAACAGGAAAGCAAAAAGAAAGAAAAGACTCCCCAAAAGAAACAGAAACCAAAAGACAAAATAGCAGGAAGATGTCCTTAACGACCAATCATAATATCAAATGTAAATGGATTAAACTCTCCAATCAAAAGATACATACTGGCTGAATTGATAAAGCAAGACTCATTAATGTGTTGCCTATAAGAAATAGGCTTCACCTATAAAGACACACAGACTGAAGACAAAAAAGATACTCCATGCTAATGGAAACCAAAAAAGATCAAGAATAACTATACTTCTATTAGACAAAGTATATTTTAAGATGAAATCTATGAGAAGAGACAAAGTATTCCACTATATAATAAGGGTTCAACTCTGTAAGAAGATATAATAATTTTAAATATATATGCATCCCATGCTGGAGCATGCAGATATATAAAGCAAATATTACTAGGGCTAAAGAGTGATATAGACTCTGATATAAAGTAGCTGGAGACTTCAGCACCCCACTTTCAACATTGTACATATCTTCTTCACAGAAAATCAGCAAGGAAACATCAGACTTAATCTGCATTATAGACTAAATGGACCTAATAGATATTTACAGCACATTTTATCCAATGACTGCAATATGCACATTCTTATCCTCAGCACATGGATCATTCTTAAATACAGACCATATGTTAGGTAATAAAACAAGTCTTAAAGCATTCAAAATATTTAAAATAATATCAATTATCTTCTCTGACCACAATGGAATAAAACTTGAAATCCATAAAAAGAGGAATTTTGGAAACCACACAAACACATACAATTAAATAATATGCTACCGAATGACCAGTGGGTCAATGAAGAAATTAAAAATAAAATTTAAAAAATTGAAAGAAATATTCATGGAAACATAGCATACCAAAACCTATGGGATACAACAAAAGTAGTACTAAGAGGGAAGTTTATAGCTATAAGTGCCTACATGAAAAATAAGTAAAGCATCAAACAACCTAACAATGTATCTTTAAAAACTAGAAAAGTGAGAGCAAACCAAACCCAAAATTAGTATAAGAAAATAAATAATAATGATCAAAAGAGAAATAAATGAAATTTAAATTAAGGAAACAATACAAAAGATCAGTGAAATAAAAAGTTAGGTTTTTGAAAAATTAAATTGACAAACTTTTACCCAGACTAAAAAAGAAGATCCAAATAAATAAAATCAAAGATGAAAAAGGAGAGATTACAACGGATACTGTAGAATTTCAAAGGATCATTAGTGGCTACAATGAGCCACTGCATGGCAATAAATTGGAACATCTAGGAGCACAGGCAACCAAATCAAAAATGGACAAATGGGATCATATCAAGTTTAAAAAGCTACTGCACTGCAAGTGAAACAATTAATGTCAAGAGACAACTCACAGAATGCGAGAAAATATTTGCAAACTACCCATCTGACAAGGGACTAATAACCAGAATATAAAGGGAGCTCAATCAACTCTATAGGAAAAAAGAATCTAATAATCAGATTTTAAAATGGGTCAAAGATTTGCACAGATATTTCTCAAAAGACGACATACGAATGGCAAACAAACAAGCATATGAAAAGTTGCTCAATATCATTGATCATCAGAGAAATGCAAATCAAAATTATAACAAGATGTTATCTCAGCCCAGTTAAAATGGCTTAAATCTAAAAGATAGGCAATAACAAGTATTGGTGAGGATGTGGAGAAAGGGAACTCTTGTACACTGTTGGTGGGAATCTAAATTATTGCACTTAATATGGAGAACAGTCTGGAAATTCATCAAAGAACTAAAAATAGCACTACCATATGACTCAGCAATCTCACTGCTGGGTATACACCTAAAAGAAAGGAAATCAACATATTGAAGAGATATCTGCATTACCATGTTTATGGAAGCTCTGTTCACATTAGCCAAGATTTGGAAGCAATCTAAGTTTCCATTAACAGAAGAATGGGCAAATAAACTATGGTACATATACACAGCGGGGTATTATTCAACCATAAAAAGAAAGAGACCCTGTCATTTGCAACAACATGGATGGAATTAGAGGTCGTTATGTTAAGTGAAGTAAGCCAAGCACAGAAAGACAGACATCTCATGTTTTCACTTATTTCTGTGATAAAAAATCAAAACAATTGAGCCCATGGAGAGAAAGTATATAGATGGATGGTGCCTAGAGGCTTGACTAGGTACTAGGGGTTGGGGAGGGAATGGAAGTGGTTAATGCATACAAAAATAGAATGAATGAATAAGCCCTAATATTTGATAGCAAAACAGAGTAAATACAGTCAATAATAATTTAATCGTACATTTAGAAATCACTAAGAAGCATAGTTGGATTTTGTGTAACACAAAGGAAAAATGCCTGATGGGATAGATACCCCATCTTCCATGATGTGACTATTACTCATTGCATGTCTGTATCAAAACATCTCTTATAAACAAATATATACAGTTATTACATACCCACAAAAATTAAAAATAGAAAAAATTTTAAAAACAAAATAGACTCAAATAAGCACAATCAAAAACAAAGGTGACTTTACAACCCACTCAACAGAAATACAAAAGATCCTCAGAAACTATTATGAATATCTGTGTGCTCAAAAATAGAAAAATCTAGAGAAAATGGATAAATTCCTGAAATACACAATTATCCAAGATTGAATCAAGAATAAATAGAAACCTGAAACCAATATTACGTTCCAAAACTGAACCACTAACAAAAAATGTACCTACCAAAAAATGTCCCAGATCACATGAATTCACAGCTGAATTATACCAAATGTAAAAAGAATTGGTACCTATCCTACTAAAACTATATTCAAAAATTGAGGAGGAGGGACTCCTCTCTAACTCATTCTATAAAGCCAACATCACCCAAAACCTGTCAGAGACACAATGAAAAAATCAAACGACAGGCCAATATCCCTGATGAACATTGTTTCAAAAATCCTCAATGAAATACTAGCAAATCAAATTCATCACCACATCAAAAAGTTAATTCACCATGAATAAATAGGCTTCATTCCTGGGATGCAATGTTGGTTCAAAATATGCAGATTAATAAATGTGATTCACCACAAACAATTAAAAACAAAAATCATATGATCATCCCAATAGATGCAGATAAAGCTTTTGATAAAATCCAGTATCTCTTTATGATAAAATCCCTCAGAAAACAAGAAATCAAGGGAACCTACCTCAAAATAATAATAGCCATCTATGACAAATCCACATCCATCATAATATTGAATAGGCAAAAACTGGAACCATTCCCCTTGGGAACTGGAACAAGACAAGGATACCCACTTTCAACACTCCTATTCAAGGTAGTACTTGAAGTTCTATCCAAGGCAATCAGGAAATAGAAATAAAAGGCATCCAAATAGGAAAAGAAAAAGTTAAACTCTTTGCTGATATAATTCTATACCTAGAAAACCCTGAACACTCTTCCAATAGTTCCTGAAACTTATAATTTCAGTAGTTTCAGGATACAAATTCAACGTAGAAAAATCAGTAGCATTTCTGTATGCCAATATGGTGCAAGCTGAGAGACAAATTAAAAATGCAATCACATTTACAATAGCCACAAACAAAAAAACTAGGAATTCATCTAACCAAAGAGGTGAAAGAACTACAAAGCACTGCTAAAAGAAAGCATAGATGACACAAGCAAATGAAAACACATTCCATGTTTATAGGTTAGAAGAATCAACAGTGTTATAGTGGCCATGCTGCCCAAAGCTATCTGTAGATTCAATGCCATTCCTATCAAGCTACCAACATCATTTATTACACAACTAGAAAAATCTGTTTTAAAATTTATATGGAACCAGAAAAGTGCCTGAATAACCAAAGCTATCCTAAGTAAAAAGAACGAAGCCAGAGGCATAATGTCATCTGATTTCAAACTATACTATAAAGCTACAGCAACGAAAATAGCATGGTACTGGTACAAAAACAGATATGTAGACCACTGGAACAGAAGAGAGAATCCAGAAATAAAGTCATACACCTACAGCCATCTGATCTTCAATGAAGTCAACAAAAATGAGCAATGGGAAAATTACTCCCTATTCAATAAATGGTGCTAGAGTAACTGGCTAGCCATATGCAGAAGAACGACATTGGATCCCTACCTTTCACCATATAAAAACTTAACTCTGGATGGATTAAGGACTTAAATACCCTTCTGGACATCAGCCTTAGAAAATAATTTATAACTAAATCCTCAAAAGCAGTTACACACACACACACACACACACACACAAAACCCTTGACCAGTGGGACCTAATTAAACCAAAGAGCTTCTGTACAGCGAAAGAAACTAATGACAGAGTAAACACACAACTTACAGAATGGGAGAATATATTCACAAATATCACATCTGACAAAGGTCTAATATGAAGAATCTATGAGGAACTTATATAATAGCAAAAGCAAAAAAACATTAAAAATGGGCAAAAGACATGAACAGATATTTCTCGAAGAGGTACATGCTTCCAATAAATATATGAAAAAATGCTCAATATCAATAATCAGAGAAATGGACATCAAAACCACAATGAGATAGCATCTCACACATGTCAGAATAGCTATTATTAAACTGTCAAAAAACCACAGATGCTGGTGAGGCTTCAGAGAGAAGGAACACTTATACACTGTTGGTGTGAATACAAATTAGTTCAGCCACTGTGGAAAGCAGTTTGGGGATTTCTAAAGGGACTTAAAACAGAACTACCAATTGACCCAGCAATCCCATTACTGGGTATGTATCCAAAAGAAAATAAATCATTCTGCCAAAAAGCCACATGCACTCAAGTGTTCACTGCAGCATTATTCACAATAGTGAAGACATGGAAACAACCTAGGTGCCCATCAGTGGTGGATTAGATCAAGAAAATGTGGTTCATATGCACCATGGAATACTATGAAATCAAAAAAGAATCAAATCATGGCCTTTGGAGCAACATGGATGCAGGTGGAGACCATTATCCTATATGAATTAATGCACATATTGTCACTTATAAATGGGAGCTGAACAATGGTACTGATGGACATAAAGATGGGAACAATAGACACCGGGACCACTATATGGGGGAGGGAGGGAGACAAGGCCTGAAAATATAACTGTTGGGTACTACGCTCAGTATCTAGGTGGTGGGGTCAACTGTACCTCAAACCTTAGCATAATGCAATATACCCAGGTAGTAATTATGCACATGTACCACCGAATCTAAAATAAAAGTTAAAATCATTAAAAAAATAAATTGTACTCCTTGATTTTGCCAATTGATGTAACCTAATACGTAGATCACTTTTCTGATAGGTTCCCCTCAACTGGCAGTCATCTGTTCTCCAGTGTATTACTCATGCTGTTTCAACCTTTCCTAGCTGAAAGCAGAGTTGTTCTCATCTAGTTTACTCTTCTTTGAGGTATCCTAATTTGGCATTGCTTCCTTTCAATTTGAATACAATATTCCTGACATGTTTGAATAAATATAACATTGATTCGTTTATTCATTCTTTGATCAAGACATTGTAATTCTTGTAGTAGAAAGATTGTATCCTGCTTTTACCAGCCACATGAAACTTCTTGACTTACAAAAAGTAGGTTTTTTTTTTTTTTTTTTTTACATAAGCCATTTCTAAGTCATGTCTTCTCTACCTTGTGATATCTTTAAAATTAAATTCAGGGTTAAACAATGATTTTTATAAGTTTCCTCTTGCTGATTTCAGCCCAGCATTCCCATTTGGGTCATACTGAATTATTTTGATTTTTTTCTTGTGTTTACCAGGTTGAAGCCTCTAAACATCTATTCAACACATTCCAGTAGTTCCATAACTACTAGACTAGTGCTACCTTTGAGCTCTTATCTCATGATAACACCAACACTGAGAAATACTGTTAAATCTGGCATTTGCCTTCTTAGAGGAAAATACGGATATACATGTCTCTTATAAGACAAAAATATGTTTAACGTATCATAAAACCACCTTTTCAATTTAGTGTTTTTCTTTTCTCTTCTCAGCAATGCTAAGAATCCTAAAACAATGTTCTCTACAGAAATGCACTTCTAATCCACCATGACTTCTTAGTCTGGGCACACCAGTTTAATCCTTAAGAAGACATAAAATATTCAAACTTCTCAGATTCACTAGTAGTAAGAAAAGTATTGTAACATCAAACTATAATAGATAAACTTAAAATGGGCCTTAAATTCATACTTGTGGGTTACCTGTTCATGATAAATTTTGTAGCTTTCTTTCCTTTTTTAGCTTTTAGTTTTCAATCCCATGTTCAATCTTATGGAAGAGACATATACCCCAAATCTGTATGTCATGTTGGGGACTCATGGAACCACAATGTGTCCAGCACTGCATTGTACGTTAGAGAGAAAGCCTGAAAACACATACTCCATTCTTCCAAAAAGCTAATTATCTACTGGGGGACAAGAACAATTCAACAGGCATGAAGTGGAGAAGGGAAAAGTATCTTTAAAGTCTTTAAAGAATTGAAGAGATTGTTTATATGCGGAGACTAGCATGGCTAGAGAATAGACTACATATGAAGATAGCCGCAGTAGATAAAACAAGAAAAAGAGAAAGATTGGGTAAAAGGCTTTAAGGCCAACCTAGGAAGTATTAAGTTATCACACCATAAGGAGGCACTTTCTAAGGATGTAAGTCACCTAACAGTGGAATGGGCAGCCCCAGAAAGTAAAGAGATGTTCCTGTCACTGAAACTCCTGTAAGGGGTCAACTGTGGAGAAAGAAGTGAGGAAAGAAGAAAAGCAGCATTTGATTGGAGGCTATACTAGATGCTTCCATGATCCACTGCAGGCCTCTGATTTGCTGATCCATCTCATCTGTTGAGAGGGTTTTTTTTTTTTTTTTTTTTTTTGAGAGAGAGTGTCACTCTGTTGCCCAGGCTGGAGTGCAATGGTGTGACCTCAGCTCACGGCAACCTCCGCCTCCCAGGTTCAAGCAATTCTCACTTCAGCCTCCCAAGCAGCTGGGATTATAGGCACCTGCCACCATGACTGGCTAACTTTTGTATTTTTAGAAGAGACAGGATTTTACCATGTTGGCCAGGCTGGTCTCAAACTCCTGATCTCAAGTGATTCACCCTCCTGGGCCTCCCAAGGTGCTGGGATTACAGGCTGAGTTATTTTTTAAATGTAATAATTTAGATACTGGTGGTTAGAACTTGATAAATTAAAAATACCTCTCTACCTCCTCCCCTCTGTTTACATCTCTTCCCCGAGTCTGCAATCCTGGTGACGTGAGAATTACTTGTTCACGCCAAATGAGTTACCTAATAGAAAGAAATTAAATATGTTTAATCAAATCTATGTAAACATCATTCCGAATAAAAGTTGCATATCTTCAAAAATAGCACATCACAACACCCTATGCATTAGAACAGATTTATTGAATAAGTAGGCATTGACAAACAAAGGAAAATGGATTAATAAACCCAGAAGCACTAGCAATGAGGGAGGCTTATTATGGTGAATCTCCCCAACCTCATGAAGTATGTGCATGCAAAAAGACTGTGAAATGCTCAACATTGCAATGAAAAAGCCACTCACTCTGGAATCCAGTCCTGAAATTCTTCTGTCCAGTACCACAGTCAATAGCAACAAGTGGCTATTTAAACTAAAATTAATTAAAAATAAAATTTAAAAATGTAGTCACTTAATTACACTAGCTACATTTCAAGTGCTTAGTAGCCATGCACGGCTAATAGCTATCATATTGCACAGCACAGATATACTGTTTGTTTCTATTATAACAGAAAATTACATTTGATATCACCACCCCAACTCTTTCTTCTGAAGATAATAGTTCACCTCGCTTTCCTTTTTTTTTTTTTTCCTTTTTATTGGGGGATGGGGGACAGAAAATTATCATGGATCAAAAATAAACTGAATGCATCTGCAATAACATTCCTACATACCAACCTCTAAAGTGCCCCCCTTCTTCAGCGGTCATCTAAGGATCACTTCCAACTGTTCATAGGGATACAAGAATAGGCTCAGCGTTTAGCAGACAGCTCAATCAAACATGAAATTGAAGTCCTGTGGCCGCTTAGGTATAAGTGCAACTGATTTGCAGATTTATTTTAAATAAAACCAATAGTATCAGAAAGATCTTCGGAATATTCTCTATTAGCAGCAGATATCCTCCTTTCCTACCTGCCCACTGTTGCTGTGAGTTTCTAAAGGAAAAATAGCTTTATCAAGAGGGGGAGGAAAATGAAGTAGTCATAACATTGCATGTTTTCCTTATATGGTATCTACAAGCCAAAGGCATTTTTAGTATTTTGCTAAAATATGAATGCACATAAAAAACATATTATAACCTATGGGGTTTTTTTTTTAGGAAAACACAGTTTAAGAATAAATATCACATGGATCAAGGGGAAAAATAACTGAGGAGAGATTTATATATGTTCATGTGTAATGTCATCCAAATTCCAGACCCAGGAAAAAACAGACTGATTTGGTAATGATTTGTAGATGCTAGAAATAAAATAGGTTCCATTTTCTTCTGTAAGGTGATACACTAACACTTCAGTGTCCAGACCTGTGGGTAGTAGGGAGATTAGGACAACAGAGCCTTTCCTAGGACTGCAAGTTAATTCAGGGGATCCAAATCCAACAGAAAACCAAAGGCCTAAAATGTTCAAATATGATAACACAAGGTTTCCAGTGAGCCAAATGAGTGTAGCAAGTTCAAGATGTAGTAAGCTTATAAGTGCAGGGTAACTGGTTATCCCAAGTCAGCTAGGTCATCTAGTCTTTCCCCAGCATCATACAGGTACCTCAGGGAGACTCAGGCTCAATGGCACCAATACAGCTTGCAGAGTGAGGTAAGACAGACAATAGGCAGAGACAGAGATAAGTAAGACACAAAGCAGCCAGGGACTGGCTCCTGTATCTGATGGATTGCAGCAAGCTCAGTCATAATGGAGGCACTACCCAATTCTGCAGCACAGAGTGTGGACAAAAGTGAAGGATCCATAAAATACTCTACCCTCAGACATCCTACAGTGCAGAGGCAGTATTATCTAGAGACCTATCTACACACAGCAGTATTCCAGCTAGAAAGCACATGTGAGGAAGACAGATTCCATTCCTCAGGAAAGAAACTGTCAAGAATCAGATTAGCTCTAAGTAGGACCAACTCACGAAAGGTAGGTTGCTTGATTCAGAGTGTTCTCTGATCCAGATGTGTTTGACTGCAAAGGCAAATATAGGAAGTTGAGAGAGGGAGAGCTAGAATATACTGTTGACAGAATCTGTAACCCTAGTTTTGGGAAGCCACCTTTATTCTGAGACTTTATAGATGGACAAGATGAGGAGATGGAGCCTTTTGAGATGTATAACCTCCTTTCTTGTCAGAGTTTATTAGGAACTCTGATGGGTTTAGTGGTACTGAGGAAGTCAGAATGCATGTGTGCGTGTATGCATTTATCTGGGTGTGTGTGTTATAGTGATGGTGGTGTGGGAACCGGTGAATACAAAGGAAACACTGGTAGGCTGACACTTTACAAATATAATAAAGTGTCCTTATAAAACACTGTTTGTCCGGGGCGGTGGCTCACGCCTATAATTCCAACATTTTGGGAGTCCGAGGCAGGCCGATCACGAGGTCAAGAGAGTGAGACCATCCTGGCCAACATGGTGAAACCCCATCTCTACTAAAAATACAAAAATTAGCTTGGTGTGGTGGCACATGCGCCTGTAGTCCCAGCTACTCAGGAGGCTGAGACAGGAGAATCGCTTGAATCCGGGAGGTGAAGGTTGCTGTGAGCCAAGATTGCACCACTGCATTCCAGCCTGGCAACACAGCAAGACTCCATCTCAAAAACAACAACAAAAACACTCTTTGTCTTGCTTATTATGTCCTTCATAGTTCAAGGCATGAGTCTTGCCTTCTATTTCCTTTCCTTCAGTACTCAGAACATTCCAATCAATAGAGAGTTTCACCGATATTACTATTAGACATTTCCTGGGCATAACATGATAAACCCTAAGCAAAAGGAGCCAGACCAGGGTTCCAATGACCCTGCCCCAGCTCTACTTTCTTCATAAATTAGTTAAAACAGAAAACAAAGCTAATCCTAGGTTAAATCATTTCTAAGAAAACATTAAAAAAAGAAGATACAAAGTTATGGCTCACTGAGATTTCAACTTTCATGTTTTTGGACATCCCCTGTGGGGGGTGGTTATTCTCAAAATCAAACTGAAAACATCTGGAAAACAGCCAGGCACCATGTTCATCTTGACAAACACTTTGTTTTCCAAGTTTCATGCCACCCCTCCTCAACTGTAACTGCTTTTAGGCATGAAATATAAAAGCAGTAAAAATGAAGAGGCTCAACCAATCTCCATACCATCTACATAAGAGAATCAACAGCAAGCTTTTTTTTAAAAATTGATGTCCTTTCCCCATATCCCAAACATTAATTCAGAACCTTCAGTGGTGAGGTTCAAGCATCAGTATTTTAAAAATAAGAAAAAGAGAAAAGAAAGATGGAAAAAATTTCCTAGTCATGGATAAGAACCATGAAAAAAGGCCATTACTTCATTGGTTTCTATTACTCATTTGCCTTGATTTTAGATGAGTTTTCTGATCTCGGATGAATTTTCTGACTCTAATATAATAATACATACCTCATCCTATTTTTGTCAGGTAGACTGTGATTATATGAAACTACCTTAACTATCTTATGTGGAATAAAAGAACATTAACAGTAAGAGAATTTACAGCTCACAGAGACATACTTGTTCAGCCAGAGCAATCAGGTGAGAGAAAGGACATCCAAATTGACAAAGAAAAAGTCAAATTATCCTTGCTTGCAGACAATATGATCTTACATTTAGAAAATAACCAAAAACTCCACCAAAAATCTCTTAGAACTGTCAAACATATTTAGTAAAGTTAAAGGATACAAAATCAACCTAAATTGTCAGTATTGTCTCTATACTAACAATATTGTTAACAATAATAAATCTGAAGAAAAAAAATTAGTGAAGCAATTCCATTCACAATAGCTACAAAAATTTGCTAGGAAGAAATTTAACCCAAGAAGTATACTGTCTCTACAAGGAAAACTATAAAACACCGATGAAAGTTACTGAAGAGGACATTAAATAGTAGAAAGTTATCCCATGCTCATGCATTGAAAAAAATTATTAAAATGACAATACTACCCAAAGCAACTTACAGATTAAATGTAATCCCTATCAAAATACCAATGACAGTCTACATAGAAATAGAAAAAAAAAAACTCTGCAGAACCACATAGAATCATATAGAACCATAAGACTCCAAATAACTAAAGCAATCCTGAGCAAAAAGAACAATGCTGAAGACATCACATTACCTGACTTCAAATTCTACTACAGAGCTGTAGTAACCAAAATGGTACTTCTATAAAAACAGACACACAGAACTATGAAACAGAATAGGGAACTCAGAAATAAATTCATGCACTTACAGCTAAGTCATTTTCAACAGAGCTGCCAAGAATACATGGCATTTAAAAAATGATGCTGGGAAAACTGGATATCCATATGCAAAAGAATGTAATTAGATCCTCATCTTTCACTATATACAATAAGAATCAAAATGAAATAAAGACTTAAATCTAAGACCTAAAACTATAAAACTACTAGAAGATAAAAATTAGGAAAATGTGACAGGACATTGGTCTGGGCAAAGTTTTTTTGGGTAAGACCTCAAAAGCATAGGCAACCAAAGCAAAAACAGACTAGAGGGATTACATCAAGCTAAAAAACCTTTGCACAGTAAAGGAAACAAAGTGAAGAGACATCTCAGAATGGAAGAAAATATTTGCAAACTATCCATCCAACGAGGGATTAGTAACAATAGTATATATGGAACTCAGACCGGGCATGGTGGCTCACACGTGTAATTCCAGCACTTTGGGAATCCAAGTCAGGAGGATTTCTTGATGCCAGGAGTTTGAGACCAGCCTGGGCAACATAGTAAGTCCTCATCTCTATTAAAAAAAAAAAAAACTGAAAAGCAGGGCACTGAAGCTTGTGCCTATAGTCCCAGCTACTTGGGAGGCTGAAGTGGGAGAATTACTTGAACCTAGGTCGAGGTTGCAATGAGCCATGATCACACTACTACACTCCAGCATGGGTGACAGATTGAAAAAATCCTGACTCAAAAAAAAGGAACTCAAATATCTCAATAGCAAAACAAAAAGTAAATAAAAATAAAAAATATTCTTATTTTAAAATGGGCAAAGGATCTGAATAGACAATTCTCAAGAGAAAACATACAAATGGCCAACAAATGTATGAAAACATGCTTAACATAACTAATCATCAGGGAAATGCAAATTAAAATCACAATGAGAAATCATCTCACTCCAGATAGAATGGCTATTATCAAAAAGATATAAAATAGAAAATGCTGGTGAGGATGCCGAGAAAAGGAAATGCACACACACTGTTGGTGGGAACGTAAATTAGTACAGCCACTATGGAAAGCAGTATGGAGATGCCTCAAAAGAACTAAAAATGGAACTACCATATAATCCAGCAATCTCACTACTGGACATATAGCCAAAAGAAATGAAATCAGTATATTGAAGAGATACTGGCACTCTCATGTCTGTTGCAGCACTACTCACAATAACCAAGAAGTGGAAGCAACCTAAGTGTCCATCAATAGATGAATGGATAAAGAAAACATGATATATATACACAATGGAATACTATGCAGCCATAGAAAGAATTAAATGCTGCCACTTGCAACAACATGGATGGACTGGAGGTTATGTTAAGTGAAATAAAGCAAGAATGGAGAGACAAATATCACATGTTCTCACTCATATTTGGGGGCTACAAATGTGGATATTGTGGAGGTAGTGAGCAGAATGGTGGTTGCCAGAGGCTGGGAAGGGCAAAAGAGGGGTATGAAGGGAACTTATTTAATGGGTACAAAAATAAAACATGCTAGAAGGAATAAGTTCTAGTATTCAATAATACAGCAGGGAAATTGCAGTTAATAATTTATTGTATATCTAGAAGCAAAAAATTACAATGTACCCAACACAAAGATATATATTTTAGTTGATGGATATCAAATTACCCTTATTTGATCATTATGTATTATATACATGCATAAAAATATCACATGTATTCCCAAAATATGTATAACTATGAAATATCAATAAAAAATACCAAAACCCCCACAGTTTTAGATATTAAAACTACTCTTTTGTTTTTGTTATGCCTGGGAGATTAATTCATTCTAGTATTTTAATCTCTTAATCAGAGCTGAAAAAATGATGCTCAAATAGGTTGAGGGATTTACTCAAGATCATAAAATTGGTAATACATGCCAATCTAAATTCAAAGGTTAACATCTTCCCACGACTCCAAACTCCATTTCAGCCAGGAGAGCCTGACTTTTTATTCTGACGCTGGCACTAACCAGATGTGTGGGACCTCTACCCCCATATTCTATCTAGTTA
The DNA here is from genome assembly GCF_002776525.5 of Piliocolobus tephrosceles. Lineage (NCBI taxonomy): Eukaryota > Metazoa > Chordata > Mammalia > Primates > Cercopithecidae > Piliocolobus > Piliocolobus tephrosceles. The sequence goes on along the minus strand of NC_045445.1, from coordinate 7,108,243 downwards.
TCTTTTCCTGTCAGTATAAAATAAGAAAATTGGACTAGGCCCTCCCTTATGTTGCTCTCAGATCTAAGATTCTATAAGCTTGAGATTTGATGTCCCAAGACATGTCAAGTCCAAGTATTGCTACTTGCCACACATGCATTTCTTTATTTTAATTAAGATGTTCATTTAAATTGTAAGATATATGTTATTAAGAGGAAACTACCTAGAATTCATTTTAGAGTAAGTTACCTCCACTGAAAGACAGATTGTCCTATGTTTAACAGCCAAATATTTGAAAAGTTATAAAATTTTCCTAGGTTCTATTATGGTAAATAAAATATGTTGATATTATACAAGCAAATAAGATGTACAAAGAAATTTTTTGCTAAAGAATGAAAACAAAGTAACTTATTCCATCAGCCAAATTGTACAATACTGATGGCATTGTTTCATTAAAATATTATATATATATATATATGTGAACATATTTTAGATACATACTTCAGATAATAAAGGAACAGTGGAATAAAAGAATAGGGAAAAACATTAATTCAGTAGTCAATATATAGTAAAAGCAAGTGTTTTAATAAATATTAATCAAGTTTTATTCGGGTTTATGTCCTTGTTTGTAGAAACAGAGTATAGAATAGAGGAGCATATTGTGAAATAATGAGTGGCCAGTTATGTTTTCAGTAGATACTGCCCACTTGCTCTGAAAGAAAACATCAATTTTATTTTCATCTTCTATTTTCAGTGGGGAAGACTTAACTGCTTCATTTATTGGCTGTCCATCAAACAGGAATCTGATCTGACTCAGTAGAAAGCACTTCCATTCATAGTAAGTGATTATTACTTTAATAAATGATGCTTAAAATTTAACATTAAACTTTAGCATATAACCATCTCGCCCTGTCATCTTGAGATGAATTTGCTTTTACAGTGTTGATTCTTGTGTTGTTTTAATATCTATAAGTGACAGTCTCCACAGGTACTCCTCACCAAAGAGGTAGCAAGTCTACCCTTATTTATGGAACACAAAACTGCATTATAAGGTCATCATATTGATCTTATAATGCAATCGTGACAATTACATAAAATCATGTATTTGACACACTGCAAATTGTAAAATATTATGGCCCTAAACCTTAAAAAATTATATAAAATGTAAGCTGAAACTTCATCAATTATTCTCACCATCTTTCCCTCTAAACGTAATCTTTTCGTGCACAGTTTTCCTTATTATTAACATCTTGCATTAATGTGGTATTTTTACAAATAATGAATCAATATTGACACCAAAATATGAACTACTTACTTATATCCCTAACAAGATCTATATAAGGAAAACTGCAAAACTGATGAAATAAAAAAGATCTAAATATATAGAGAGCTAATCTACGTTCATGGATAAGATGACTCAGTATTTTTAAAATAGCAGTTTTCCCAATCGATCTATAAATTTATGCAATCTTAAAATCCTAGAATGTTTTTGTGGATACCAGGACACTGATTCTAAAGTTTATTTGAAAAGGCAAAAGACTCAGAAAAGTCAACAGAATTTTGAAGAAAAAACACAGAGCCAGAAGGCATTACCTGACTTCAAAACTTACCACAAAGCTACAATAATCAAGAAAGTGTCATACAGGCAAAAGAATTGACACATAGATCAATAGAGCAGATCAGATTGATAAAACAGAATAGATAACACAAAAGGAAACACGTGCAAATATAGTCCAATGATCTTTGACTAAGAAGCAAAAGCAATTCAATGGAAGAACGGATAGTCTTTTCAACAAATGGTGCTGGACCAGCTGGATACCCACATGCAAAAATAGTTTAAACGTAGACACAGATCTTCTATCTTTCACAAAATTAACTAAAAATGAATCCTAAACCTAAATTCAAAATACAAATCTATATTATTCATAGAAAATAACATTAAAAAGTCCAGATGACCTGAGGTTTGGCAATGAGTATTCAGATATGGCACAAAAAGTATAATCCATTAGAGGAAAGATAGATAGGTGAGATGTCATTAAAGTAAAAATTTTCTATTCTACAAATGACACCATAAAGAGAAGTAAATGACAAGTCATAGACTAAAAGAAAAAAAAATGCACAACACATACATGATAAAGGAATTGTATCCAAAATATACTAAAACTCCTAAAGCTCAAAAACAAGAAAGAAAACAAAAAGTTGGCAAAAGATCTAAACAGACACCTCAGCAAAGAAGTTATTCAGATGGTAAATAAGCATATGAAAATATGCTCAACATCATGTGTCATTAGAGAATCGCAAATTAAAACAAGTGATACCACTACGAACCTATTAAAATGGCTAAAATCCAAAACACTGACAACACCAAATGCTGACAAGGACATGGAACAACAGAAATTCTCATTCATTGCTGATGGAAATGCAAATGGGTACAGACATTTTGGAAGACTGCTTTGCAGTTTCTTACAAAGTCAAACAGTGTTACCATACGATCCAGCAATCACACTCTTTGATATTTACCCAAATGAGTTCAAAACTTGTTTCCACACAAAAACCTGCCATAGGAAAGTTTACGGCAGCTTTATCACAAAAAATTCTGAAAACAACCAGGACGTCCTTCAACAGGAGAATAAACAAACTGTGGTACATCCATACGATAGGATATTACTCCTCAATAAAAATTTTTAAAAAACATCATCATGAAAATACATAAACCCTAAATGCATATTGCTAAGTGAAGAACAACAGTATAAAAAGGCTATATACATAGATGGCTACTATGTGCATGCAAGCTCCTTAAACTATTGTGCCTTGCGCCTTACTTATTGTTTTCTCCACTCTGAGCCTGAGGGTGTGTTGCCATTTATCATCATTGCTGACCTGTTTTGCTGATAGTAGAGATAATAATCTGTAGACAAATCTAGAAAAGATGACAAAAGCTGGATAATTAAATCTTACAGGTTAGTCTAACAATTTCAAAATATATTCTACAGTATTACATATGTTATTATATTACATGTTTACACTATAATTCAGAGAAAATAAAAATAAGTTTGATTTCACTTTCTGGTAGTTTTGTTTGTTTTAAATTCCTGGTTTACTTCTGTTGTTTATCTTCTTGGCCTTGGTAGGCAAATGAGTTTGCAGTCCCTACTCTAAGCCAAAGGAAAATGGAGAAAAAGTTTAGATGATTTTCAAATCACTCTGGCTGCTAAGTGGTGAATGGGTAACAGTTGCAGCTGGGAGAGCAGGTAGGATACTGAACTAAAGATGAATGGGTTAGAAAGTAGAAAGACTGGAGATATTTTCAATATATACAGTTTTGTGATGAATAAGCTGACAGAATAAAATTTAAGGAGTAAAGATTGGAAATAACAGGTGTGGAATTAGGGGTTGGAGTTCCATTTTGGATATACTAAGTTTGAGATATCTTTTAAACATCTAAGAAGGAATACGGAACATTTCACTGTATGCAGTATTTACTGAATTTGGTGACACAAATGAATATTGACCTTGACAAGCATACGTATTTTCACAAACGTCATGTCCTAGTAAGTTGAGTAAGTGCAGATAAAGATGTAGTATCTGAGAAGTTACCCTACTCTTTCAAGACATTTTTTGACCACATAAAAGTGTTTCAAAACACATTATTATTATATTATTGACATTTTCTAAAAGCTGTATTTTATGTATACGGTTTGATGAGTTTGGAGATAAATGTACATCTATGAAATTATCACCACAAACTATGTATGAAACATATCCATTGCCTCAAAGAGTTTTCTGACTCCATTTGTTACCATTATTTTGTATGTGTGCACGTGTGTGTGAGATAAGAACACTTAATATAAGATCCACCTTCTTTTAGGTATACAATATAGTATTGTTAACTATAGGCACTGTGCTGTAGATCTCCAGGACTGCTTCATTTTGCATAACTGAAATTGTGTACCCCTTGACTGATACCTCCATTTTCCCCCTCCCTCCCAGCCCCTAAAAAATCCACCATCTTACTCTGTTTCTATGAGTATGACTACTTTAGATTTCTATATAAATGAGACTATGTAGTATTTAATCTGTGGCTTATTTCACATAGGATAATGTCCTCCAGGTTCATACAAATTGTAAAAAGAAGGAAATCCTGTCATTTTTGAAAGAATTAACAATATTCCACTGTATGTATATACCACATTTTTTTTTTATCCATTTGTCTATGAACTTTAGGTTGATTCCATGTCTTGGCTATTATGAATGATGCTGAAATAAACAAGAGAGTGCAGATATCTCTTTAGGATACTGATTTCAATTGTTTATATACTCAGAATTAGAAATGCTGGATTATTGGCTGGGTACAGTGGCTCATGCCTGTAATCCCAGCACTTTGGGAGGCTGAGGCGGGAGGATCATGAAGTCAGGAGATCAAGACCATTCTAGCCAACATGGTGAAACCCTCTCTCTACTAAAATACAGAAAATTAGCTGGATGTGATGGTGCACGTCTGTACTCCCAGCTACTTGGGAGGCTGAGGAAGGGGAATTGCTTGAACCCGGGAGGTGGAGGTTGCAGTGATGCAGTGAGCCGAGATCGCACCACTGCACTCCAGCCTGGCAACAGATTGTGTCTCAGAAAAAAAAAAGGAAGAAGAAGAAAGGAAGAAAGGAAGAAAGGAAGAAAGAAAAGGAAGGAAGGAAGGGAGGGAGGGAGGGAGGGAGGGAGGGAGGGAAAGAAAGGAAGAAAAGAGAGAAAAGAAAGAAAGAAAGAAAGAAAGAGAGCGAGAGAGAGAGAGAAAGAAAGAAAGAGAAAGATGCTGGATTCTATAGTTCCATTTTTAATTTTTGAGGAACCTCCACAGTTTTCCATATTGGCTGCACCAATTTACACTTCCTCCATTAGTGTACAGTGGTTTTCTTGTCACCACACCCTAACACTTATATTTTAATGATAGTCATCCAAACAGGTGTGCAGTAATATCTCACTGTGGTTTTAATTCGCATTTCCCTGATTAATGATATAGAGCTCCTTTTCATATACTTGGCCATTTCTATGTCTTTGTAGAAAAGTCTATTCAATTATTTTGCCCATTGCTTAATTTGCTTAATTTTTTTTCTGTTGAGTTTTAAGAGCTCCTTATATATAGATGGTCCTTGAATTATAACAGGGTTATATCTGGTTAAACCCATCATAAATAAAAAATCGTAAGTCAAAATGAATTTAATACCTTTATAAATCCAGCAAAAAGTCACAAAAATTGTAAGTTGAACTATCATAAATTGGAGACTGTATTTTGGGTATTAATCCTTTATCAGATATATGGTTTGCAAATATTTTCTTTCATTTCATAGGTCACTTTTCATCATTTGGTTGATTGTTTCTTTTCCTGTGAAGATGCTTTTTAGTTTGATTCAGAAGACTACATTAAGACATTGTGATGTGAGGTAGAGCCTAAAAATGAAGCAGTAGCTGTTAAGGGGATATATAATCGTAACTGGTTGAGTTTTTGTTTCAGACAGAAAATTCTAGAGTATGTTTGTATGTTGATGGGATATTGCAGTAAAGAGAGAAAGTTATGATACAAGTTATTAATAGGAAAGGAAAAATCGATGTAGTGATGTCCTTAGTAGACAAATGAATAGACCCAGGGCATAAGAGAAAGTATTCATTTCTGGTAAGAATCAGAACATTTACTTCCTTGTACTGAATAGAAAGACAGAAACTATATGTAGAGATGCAGGAAGATTTGGAAACATGGTAGCAGAAAGATGGAGACTATTTTTTATTGCTTCTCTTCTTTCCAATGAAATTGCTTCTCTTTTTTCCAGCGGCCATCAGTTAAGACTTGAAATGGGAGAACAAAGAAATGAAATTGAAGAAAACAGAATAGTGATAGAAAGTGGTGGACTTAATAGACTGAAGGCCTCAATTAGAAAAGGGTGTTTGAAATCTAAATTTCAGAGGTTTTACAAGGGAATTGAGGGCAATTTTATATAAAATAATTGTATTTTAACTAAAAGGCATTTCATTTTTATGAGGGTGAGACCTTTATTTTCCTCACCACTTTATCCCAGACTAACACATAGCAGTTGTTCAGCTAATATTTTTAAATGAATGAATATAAAGATGGATTATAAAATATGATGGATGCGGTAAGTTTGTGGTTAGAATGCAGAAGTTGAATAAAGAGAAAGGGCAAATTGAATGTAGCACTGCAAGTACTGTAGTAAGTGAGCAAAATTGATAAGGGGAAGTGATTAGAAGGCAACATGCATAAAACTGGAATTTGAGAGTTGTAAACAAAGAACTGCATGGCTTATTTGGGTTTGAGAAAAATGATCAGTGACAATAAGAAGGTCACCCAACAGGTAGGCCAGAGTGTTGAACAGTTCATGTCAGCAAAAAAATGATGGAAATAGGAGAAATGGAATAAATCAAGTACTACAGTCTTAAGTTCATGGGAGTAGGGATGGTGGTGATTAGGATGTGGGTAGATGATATCAACAAGTGAAAGTATGGTCTTACTACATACATTTCAAAGAATGAGACAATTTTGAAGTCAAATCAAAAGTAAGAGAAAATATTTAGAAGAGTCATTGCCAATGATTTTGATTCACTTGGTTGTTGAGCTGAACCAAGTTTGGCATACCACGAAATTCTTTTTATTTGTTCCTATACATGCCCATAGTTGTCCCATTGCCTTAGTCCATGAGGTGGGCAGAATAATGGACCCCAAGATATCCACATTGTAATCCCCAGAACCTGGATGTTACCTTCCAAGACAAGAGGGACTTTCCAGATGTGATTAAATTAAGGACCATGAGATGGAGAGATTATCCTAGATTTTCTGTGTACGTCTAACATAATCACAAGAGTTTTTATTAGAGGGAGGCAGAAACATCATAGTACTAGGAGATGTGATGACAGAGGAAGAGGTAGGAGTGATGTGAGGAAGGGGACATGAGCCATGGAATGCAAGAGAACTCCAGAAGCTGAAAAGAGCAAGGAAATGGACTCTCTGCTGAAGCATTCGGAAGGGATGCAGCTCTATCGATACCTTGATTTTAGACTTCTAACCTCCAAAACTGTAAGATAAACTTGTATTGTCTAAGGCACTAATTTTGTGGTAATTTTTTACTGCAGCAATAGAAAACTAATAGAGCTCTTGAACACCATCATGAACTATAGAGAGAAAGCTGTCACCCTAAGTTGTTATGGCAGGCCTCAGGAAATTGCTCTCTCCAGTTCGGAATGATGTGGCGTTCTGCCTCCCACTGATCCCCGTCACACTGTTTTATAGCACATGCATGCATTGCAGTATGAAGTCCTTAGGGGAAGTAAATATTTTCTATAGCCTGCCTCCTTTGAATCTTGCATATACATAAGTTGTTGCACTATGCACAATAGTTTATGGTAATTGTTTAAGAGTCTATCCAGCTTCCCCATTAGCTGTAACTTCCCTGTTGTTTTTCTATATATTCTTAATCTCCTTTGTCTCGGTGTTTAGCAAAAAAACAAACTTGTCATTGGCTCAACAAATGTGAATTAAACAATTTAAACTAACGGGATACACTAATGGGGTCTAGATAGGGTGAAACATATACCATGATTTACCCACCTGCAGATACAGGAAGAAATCTTAGCAAGTGACGCATGGCATGGTCTTTGAAGTGGATAAAAACAGACACGGGTCAGGGCTGGGTAACAGCAAACAAGCCTTATTTCTGAGGTCTTATTTGCTCCTTAGATATCTCCTGCCTATAGTCAGGTATGGTTCTAGGGCTTGGCACATATTTTGTGAAAAACAAAACCCAAAGAATGAGATACTTGAGTCTATGTATAGTATTTCCATAGATTCTTGGCTTTTTCACAAAAGAAGTTAAAAAAGTCTGGGTTATAGGACTTTGAAAATGAGCAAAATAGTATTTTCTTGATTCTCATTGAAGATTTAACTTTTGGAATTGTTTTGTGAGTCAGTTTATGAGACACAAGGAAGTTGGTCCCATTGTTTACTTGTCACCCCTTATTTCTGAGAAAAAAACGAATTTGTTGAATGAATCAATGAATGAATTGAATGCTCCTACATAACTTTTAACAATTTACAAATAAAACCTTCACTCAAAAGATAAAAATGTACCCCCAATTCTAAAGGCATTATTTGGAGGAAACAGAGTTATATGTGTACATTTTGATATGTGTGTTAAGAATCAGCTGCGGAATTGTCCTCGTTCATGAGGCACTCAGTGGCACATTAAAAATGGACACTGTCAGTTCCGGAAGGGGCTTATCTTAAGGAAGATTTTTGAGCCCGAACAAAGCAATCTTGATTTTGTATCACCAAAGCTTCCTGTGATTCATTCACTTATTCACTCAATAAACATTGAAATGTCCACCTTGAGTTAGGTACTGTAAACGCTATGGTAAGAGAGATTCCTGACATCATTGAACTCAATGTCTAGTCTAGGAGACAGACATTAAATAATCTCAATTGTCATGAGTTTTATGTGATGGGGCATACAAGCGGATTTGGGAATATTTAACAAGGATTGTCACCTAATCTGAGGTTTAGGGAAAGCTTCTTTGAGGAAGTGAACTTGACCTGAGCTCTAAACATTAAATAGAAATTAGCTGGGTGAAAATGGCAGCAGGGAGGGAAAGATTGAGCTAGATTTCAGGCAAAGAATTTAGTATGTGTAAAGGCCCTGAAGCCTGAGGTCATGAAAAAGTACTACTGTTTGAGGAATTAAAATAATTTCAGTGTGGCTAGAGCAGACAAGTAAGAAAAAAACAGGTAGATCAGTGCTATGAACTGAATTGTGTCCCTCCCCCCGCCACCAAATTAATATGTTGAAACTCTAATCCCCAATGAGATGCTATTTGGAAGTGGGGGCTTGGGAAGTAATTAGGTTTGGATGAGATCATGAGGGTGGGGGCGCCCTTATGATGGGTTTAGTGTCCTTATAATAAGAGACACCAGAGTGTTCTCTCTCTTCCCTGTTCTCCATCCCTTCCTACCTCTCTCTGCCATGTGAGGACACTGCAAGAAGGGGGCCATCCGCAAGCCAGGAAAATAACCCTCACCAGGAATCAAATAGGCTGGCAACTTGATCTTAGACTATCCAAGCTTCAGAACTGTAAAAAATAGATTTCCTTTGTTGAGGCCATCCAGTCTGTGGTACTTCATTATGGCAGTTCTAGCACATTAAGATTGTGGGTCATAGGTAGATGGTAGGGGCAAGGTCCACAGGTCCCTGTAGCTGACATTAGAATTTTTTCTCAGGACCAGAGAAGTAAACATGAAGGAAGAGTGCCATCAAGATCTATGATGGCTTTAATTTAGGTTGTGTTTTTGTTTCAGTTCTCAATGTAGCTGATTATATACACATTTTAAAGGGCATGTTTCAGAATACACAACTGGATCCTGGTAAATGAAAAACCAAGTCATGGGTAGGTCATGCCAGTAAGAGTATCAGCAGGCCAGCTCTAAACCTGAGCAACACCTGGTAGCAGCTATGCCAAATTGCATATACTGACCCTCACAACAGGGGTTATCCCCAAAATCTATGTTCAAGAAGAACAATGCCTACTGGTAGTGAAAGACAGTCCTTTCCTAGATGCTGGATTCAGAGCTAAACCAGAGGTGAAGTGATTGACCCAGAGTATTTTGCCACCAACTTACTGTTGTACTTTTTTGATGCATGTTTGCATTATAATGTGGAATATGGGGCATCTCCATGCTCTTCCATAGGTACCTAGTGTACACAAAGATGTGGTTCACACACAGCCAATCATATTTGTATGTTTCCTACAGCATGGGCACCTATGATGATATTACCTATAGATGTTTTTTCCCCATGCTGAGAATACCTAACAGTTGAGGGGTACTGTACAAAAATTAAAAACAAACAAAAACCTCATTTGTCATCACAAATACCTTAGTTATTGGCACTGTCAAGTGCTGCATTCGTTCTAATTATGGACTACCTTGACACTTAAAGTTCCATGTTGTTTTAACATTAAATAGCTTCAAGAGTGAGAAATTATTGCTATAGTAACAGTTTATCAATGGCTCTTTTAAAAATAAACGACCATAATCAAAGCGAGATTTCATTCAAACTGTTTTAATAATAAGCAAGCAAACTGAGGAGAAAAGTGGTATTTAAAAGCATTGAATGTTTTCTGTTTTTATTTCCTTTTAAAAGCCACATAACAATACCTAGAATGGAAATTTTGGATTGAATCAAAGGATTCCCATTTGCTCAACACAAAGAAGGAGGTTTTTTAAGTATAAACATTTCTTGCTCTTTTATACCTAAGCTTTTAATAAAGGGCATAGCATTTAGAAATGTAATTGGTTCTTTTTTGAAGAGCAAAGGTCCCTTTTCGTTAAAGGGGTTGGTTCTTAACAGAAGGACATTTTATTGTAAGCATGGACACAAGATAGACTTCATTCTTCAATTTTCTGTTCATTTGATACGTTATGTGACCTTAGGTAAAGGTAACTAGTTTCCCTTTCTTGGTGGTTTAGGTAAAATGCCTGAAAAGTGGGCAAATGTTTTGAGACACTTTACCCAGTTGATTCAAATAGCCATCATTAGCCAAGTTGGTCCCCAATGGCACTGTACTCACAGGCCTGGGCTCACATACCTGCTCCACTACTCAGTAACTTTGTGACGATGAGCTAGGCCCTTAACCTTTATAAACCTCACATACTTCATCTGTAAAATAGAGATTATAATGGCTGTATGCCTTATTCTGCTCTGAATTTGGGAGATAATCAAATGAGATAAGAAATGAGTATGCTTTGGAAACTCTTTAAAAGATTAAAATTGCATAGCTCCCCTCTCCTTACAAAGGAAGGGGTGTGTGTGTGTGAATTTCTACAGTGCTGATGTGTAGTTAGAGATATTGGTGTCACTCAAGACACATACTATGTTTCTTAGCCCCAGAAGATTAAGTGCTTCTGGAGCAACTGTTGTTTTATAGTTAGGTCTGAAGCAGAGGGAAGGAACCTCTCATCAGCATATACTCTGATTGGATGGCAATTAGCAGATTGCAGCTGCCAGTAATTTATAACTATTCTTTCATTTTTACAGATGAGGAGAGTGAGGCTCAAATATTATTTCAAGTCCAAGGATGCAGAGTTTATACATGTGTCAAATTCTCACACTGTACACTTTGAATATATACAATCTGTCAATTAAATACTTTTAAGTGATAAATAAAAAAACTCCAGAGCAAATCCGGATAAGACTTAAGTGATAAAAGGATGAAAAAAATAGCCTTCCAGACTGGGTATAAAATATTGTGGTAGGTTAAACTTTGGAAGATAAACTGTGAAAAGAAAATACATTCTTATCTCAAGGAATAGCTGTACTATTCAACTAGAGAAAGCTAATGAAGTTAGAACTAGACATGAAAAAGAATGCCAGAGGCCTCTTTTTTTTTTTTTTTAAAGGAATGAACATCCCTTGAAACAAAAAAGATGAATGTCAGTTGAAGCAAGAAAATCATGGATCAGTTTCCCAGATTTAAAAGACATTTCATCAAGTACACTTAACTACATAGTAGCAAATAACTGACCTAAGATCCCACAGCTTGTCTAAGGCAAAACAAGCTACCTTCCATTGCAGAATAGATGTGGATCTCCAACCTCAAAGCAAAGGGTAAGACTGAGGATGGATATTCCTCCTCATCCTGCCAGGAAGCATCAGTATAACAAGATAAACTAGAACTCTTCTTGGATCTAAGTTGAATTATGAATATGGCTCGGAATCACTACATTGCGCACGTATGATTCAACACTTCACAGAAAAGTAGTCGTAATAGGATTGATCGCTTTACCAGGACTGAGTATTGATTAATTTCTCAGAGATCTTTGTGCGTAAGAGGTAGCTAGGCTTCTGTGTCAACAAATACTGGAGCAAGTCAGCCTTAGAGGGGAGTGGCCTGAGGACCATCTAGTGTAAATGCTCTTGTAAGTGTTCTTGAAATGATAGGTATGTACAAGTGCCATCTAGTGACAACAGGGGGAAATGCTCTAGGACCAGGGAAAGCAGCTGAAATCATTTGTAAACTAAAGTGAACCAGGTGATGATAAAATAGGCTTAATTGCAGTCTCCCATGGATAGGAATGAAGCCACGTTTCTAATTATGAGTGTATTATAGTTTATTCCCTTTGGATTTCACTATGAGAAAACTTGGCCTTCTGTGACCCTCCTTTCAGTTTCCATCCCTTAAACCTTTTCCATTGACCTCCTCCAGTATTTTGTCATTGCCTTACACACTCTACTCTCGACATAGCAACCAGGTTTAACATACATACAACACGTATACACACACACACATATGTATGTAGATACAGTGTTATTGTGCGGTTAGAGGTGTTGGTGTTTCTCAAAATAGATACTATGTTTCTCCTGTTAATACATATATATGTGTATATATATGCATGTGTGTATGTACATATGTGTGTATATATACACAATTTTATATATATAACACACACACACACATATATATATACATACATACGTCAGGTCATGTTATTCCTCTGCTCAAAACCTTCCCATAGCTCCTTTCAGAGTAGAAGTCAAAATCCTTACATAATCTGGCCCTCAATTACCACTCTACATACATCTTCCACTGTCTATCCTTCACTCAGTTCTAGCTACACTGGTCTTGCATTATTTCAAACATCAGACATCCTCCTGCCTTAGACTTATTTTTTCCCTGTACTGAATGAATATATAGTATATGTGATTTAAATTTGTATTTAGGAAAACTGGCTTTTCAGGAGATGGAGCTGGCATAGTACAGTGGTTCAGAGCATGGGTGTTGGTGTCAAACACACCTTAGTTGAACCTTGGATCTACCACTCACTAGTTGTGTGTCTTTGAACAGATATTTTACCTTTTCAATACTCAGTTTTCTCATCTGAAAAATAAAGATAATACAACCTACTTTCAGCTAGATGTGGTAGCACACACCTGTAGTCCTAGCTACTCAGGAAGCTGAGGCAGGAGAATTACTTGAACTCGGGAAGCAGAGATTGCAGTGAGCCAAGATTGAGACACCGCACTCCAGCCTGAGTGACAGAGTGAGACTGTCTCAAAAAAAAAATTAAAAATTAAAAATAAATACAACCTACTTCATAAGGCTGTAGCAAGAACCAATAAAAGACTTGTTCTTAGCAGAAGGCAGGCACCTGGTAGATATTCCATAAATATTGCCTTATTGGTGTTATTAAGATGGAGAAATGCAGGCTGATGATAGTTTGGTCAGATGGTGTTCTACCTAGATGAAGAGCTGTACTAAAAGTGTAATGCTCAAAGATGACTAGTCATAGCCACTCAACCCTATGTTTCATACTTTTACCAAAAAAAAAAAAAAAGACAAATGGCCTGAACATCATAGTCAGAAATGGCATTAAGGAATGATAGCAAATGATAGAGTCAGGATTCCCAAATATCTTACCAAGCAGTCCATGTTTTAATTGTGAAGCATAAAGTTTCAGTGTAAAATCTCAAATACATAAGGATGGGAGATGGTGACCTGACTTAGCAACAGCACATACAAAGATGATAAATTTTAGTTGTCTGCAAATTCAGTAGGAATGAAGGATGCTGTGTGAATGCCAGAAGGACTAATTTGAACTTGGACTGCATTAATAAATGCACAGTGCTCAGAACAAGAGATGGGATAGCTCCACCCTACTCTGTACAGCTGAAGCATGAGCAGAACCCTTTAAGGAGACGTGCCTAAAGAGCAGTCACTCAGGTGGTGAAGCGGTGACAGACATAAAAAGCAGTTTAAAAGTCTTTGAGTGTTTTGACCTGAAGGTGTGCAGACTCAGAGGGAAATGATCACTGTCTTCAGATCCCTGAAGGGCTGTCATGTGAGAGAAAGAACAAACTTAGTCTGCCTGTTATTCTGAATGGCTTCATTCAACAAATACTGAAGACTTCAAAAAGTCCCCAGGAGATAGACTCAGTCTTGAACAGGGAAGTCTTAGCCCACTTAAACCTGTTTCCTAACAGTATGGAGATTTCTTGAAGAACTAAAAGTAGAACTACCATTTGACCCAGCAAATGGTATCTAACCAAAGGAAAGGAAATCACTTTATCAACAGGACACCTGCACTTACATGTTTACCACTGCACTATTCACAATAGCCAAGATGTGGAATCAACCTGTAAGTCCATCAATGGATAACTGGATGAAGAAAATGTGGTATATGCACACAATGGAATACTACTCAGCCATAAAAAAGGAATGAAATCATGTATTTTGCAGCAATTTGGATGGAGCTGGAGACCATTATCTTAAATGAAGTAACTCAGACACAGAAAGACAAATGCCACATGTTCTCATTTATAAATGGGAGCTCAACAGTGTGTATAAATGGACATCGAATGTGGAATGATAGACAATGGAGACTAGGAAGAGTGCAAGGGAGGGAGGAGGTGATGATTAATTACTTAATGAGTATAACATGTTATTTGAGTGATGGATAGCCTAAAACCCCTGACTTCACCACTATACAATCTACCCATGTAACCAAATTATACTTGTAACATATGTACCCTACACATTTATACAAATTTAAAAAAATGAAAAAATAAACAAAGCTGTTCCCTTGTGATAAGAGCTGCTGTGTGTATATAGTCAACTCCTATTACCAAAGATTTTCCAGTAGAGATAGGTATGGAGAATATTGCAGACACTGTTCAAGTCTTCTGGAGAAGTTGATGACCTAATGGCAAACTTTTCAATCCGTAGAGTCTATGAGATTTCTGACAAGGGAAAATAACAATTTTGAACTAGAGATGCCAGAGTTGGATCTGGCTAAAATGTGGGAGGTACAGAGATGCATAGAAGTTCAGGAAAGACAGAGATGTAGTGAGAAAGTGAATGAAGTCTGAGGTGCAAAGGGATTGCTGATCATCAGAGTAACACACAAGACATTTACATCAGCCGTGCCTGAGTTTCCAAGTGTCTGCTATTAATAGAAAAGCTTTGGTCCCAGGGTCTTTTCCAGGGAGAACCTCTGGTCTCCCAGATAGACACACTGAGTAATTTATCTCTGTTCCTCATACACTTCATTCCCAAGTTGGCAAATTTATAAGCTGTACTTCCGTTTTGGTCTCTACTCTTCAACTCCGGTCAGTTGCTCATCCCTGAGCTCCAGCCCATTGGTAATGGTCTGTGCCATCTTATCTTTTTCATGCCACAGTTTATCCCCAGGCCTTGACCCTGATTTTTTGGCAAGCGGATGCCAGCCTGCAAGTCAGAAGATAAAGCTAAGGGGGATCACAGATGGATTTGTATTACAAATATCTACTTAGACATTGCTTGTCTTCAGAATGGAATAAAAATTTTATCTAGAATATACTATAAGGGAAGGCTGTGGTTCCCATATTTGCCCAGTCAACACAGAAGATGTCTCCTCTTGGGATGATTCAGTCATAAATGTGCCATAAATTCCTTTTTCATGTTGATGGAATTAAGTGGTATGGATTTATCAGAAGTACTGCATGGCAGGACTACAAACTGCTGTGCTTGTGAAGTTTCGTGTAGTATACATCCAATTATCAATGGTATTAACCATGATAGAGGAAAGACCGACTTATTTTTAATTAACAGATTTTTAGAGCACTTTTAGGTTTACATAAAAGTTAGAAAAGAAGTACAAGGAGTTATCATATTCTCTTTACCCCTCCTTGCCTTCAGTTTCCCCTATGAATTGACATCTTGCGTTGGTATGGTACACTTGTTAGAATTGCTGAGCCAATATTGATATATGACTATCAACTAAAGCCCATAGTTATTCTATAACTTTCTAAATACATAACTTTGTGTTATGTATTCTATATGTTTTGACAAATCCATAATTTCACGTATCCATCATTATCGTATCATATAGAATAGTTTTAGTGTTCTAAAAATCTCTTGTGCTTCACCTATTGGTTCCTCCTCTATCTTAGAGTGCCAACCGCTGGCAATTATTGATAGTTTTACTCTCTCCATGAGTTTCAACTTTTCCAGAATGTCATGTAGTTGGCATCATAAGCTTTTCAAGTTGGCTTCTTTTACTGAATAATATGGATTTTAAGTTTCCTCCATGTTGTTTTGATGCTTTATAGAACATCTATTTTTATCACTGAATACTATTCCATTGGTTGCCAAGCTGTCTTCCAAAGTGACTGTACCTTTTTGCATCCCTACTATCAATGAATAAGTTTCTATTCCTCTACATACTTGCCAGCATTTGGTATTATCGGTATTTTAGATTTCAGCCATTTTAATCATTTTAATAGATGTAGTAGTATCATATGGTGATTTTAATTTGCAATTCCCTAGTGACATATGATCTCAAGCATCTTCTTATATGCTTATTTGCCATCTGTATTATCTTCCTTGGTGAGGTTCCTGCTCATATTTCTTGCCTACTTTTAAGTTCAGTCGTTTTATTTTCTGGTTTTAAAGAGTTCCATGTATATTTTGCATACAAGCCCTTTATCAAATGTGTTCTGCAAATATTTTTCCAGTCTAAGTATATTTTATTACCAGTGTATTTTGCAGAACAGAAGTTTTTAATAAAGCCTCACTTTTTTGTTTTTACTTTCATAAATAGTGCTTCTCGTCTTGTATCTGAAAACTCATTGCTAAACCTAAGGTCATCTAGGTTTATTCTATGGATGACGACATTACAAGATCAGTGAAATCATATTCAGCCAAAAAGTTAGGGAAATATTTTGGAGGTTAATTCATTAAAATTAATAATTAGGCAGTTATATAATAAAATATTTTGTTATATTTTTAATTTATCTCTGCTTTTTTAAATACACAATTTAATGATTCATCCTCTCATTCTGTATCAGTACACATGGTCATTTCTCATTTTGTAATCTTATTAAGAAGAGGCTTCAAAATTGTGTAAGATTCCCATAAAACTTAGATCTGGCTGAGTCCAGCCTCAGGACAGCCAAGGGACCTTGGGTTCAAGAGCTCATTTGCCATTGTTTTAACAGTGAGTAATGGGCAAGCCAGATTTCATGGCTGGCCCACATAGGTGCCTAGTTAGCAAGAGGCAGGGCCAAGGGTCATAACATTGTCAGAGGCCAGGTTCTCAGTTAAAGCAAATAAACCTCTGAAAATCCAAGTGTTGTCTCAACTGGTCCCTGCAAGCATTGCCCAAAACTGAACACACTGCCCCAAAATCAGTTTCTTTCAGTTCATCTCATCCAACTGCTCAAGCCAGAAACTCAGATATCATTACAGAATTTTCCCTTTCTCTTTAATTTTCCGTATCTCATCAGTCATCACGTTCTTACAACTATACATTATAAATACTTGATGGCTAGCTCCATCTCTTCTCAGTCCCTACACATGATGTTTACTGTGCTTCATATCCCTCTAGCTGGCTCCACTCAACCTTCTGGAGTAAACACAGAAGTAATATCCTCCAGAAAATCTCAATGCATTACAGCTGGGTTAGGTGCCCCCCTATGATTTCTTGCAGCACCCAAATGACCCCTTTCATAACATGTAATATGTTGTGCTATAATTGGTGAATTTTTAAAATTATTTTTTTGAAATAAAAATCCAATAAAGTGAAAAACAAGTGTAACAAGTCAAACAGTATAGAGAAGTACAAGGAAAATTGATGAGCTTCCTCTAGCCCCCGGCTCTATATAAACTTAATCCATTGTTGTCAATAGCTCCATTGTACCCTACACAAAGGACATACTCTAAATTTAGTCAACTATTCACCTGCTTGTCAAGTTTTGTTTTGTTGTTGTTGCAATACACATCTTTGCATATGCTGGGACTTTCACTTTTGTAGATTCTATTCCCAGAAAAAAACAAAGGATATGTGTATCTTTGATAGACATTACAAGATTTTTCTACAAAAGATAGCAATTCACCCTCCCACCAGCAATGCATTAGTGCCTGTGCTTCACAGTCTTCAAGATTGATGCTGTCACTCTATTGTGTTATGTGATGGAAAAAATGGTATTTCATTGTTTTATGAAATGGCATTGCCATGATTATTTCAAAATATTTTAATATGTTTGTTGGTAATACATCTTCTCTCTTCCATGAATTGACATTTCACATTCAGGGCCATTTTTTTTTTTTTTTTTTTTTTTTTTTTACTGGATCCTTTATCTCTTAGTCTATAGGATTTTTAAATTACTTACATGATATGCAAATAATTTATAATATTTATATAATCCAATATATTTATATTTTTTATTCATGGTTTCTAGATTCAGTCTTATGTTAAATCATGTTTAGCCTAAAGCTGCCTCCTTACATATTTTAAGTTCAGCCTAAATGTTTGTCTGTACATCATTAACGTAAATGGAAGTGTAAACAGACTGTAGCCTATCTTGTGCCAATCACCAAGTTTCAGCCAATCAAATGTGGCCAAATGTTCAAACTGTGTTCAAATAAGGCAAATGCTGAGCTATAAACCAATCCATCTGCTTCTGTACCTCACTTCCATTTATTGTACTCGCTTTCCTTTTTCTGTCCATAAATCTTCTTCCACCACTTGGCTGCCCTGGAGTGTCTCAGCCTACTCTGGCTTCAGAGGCTGCCCAATTCACGAATCGTTCTTTGCTCGATTAAACTGTTAAATTTAATCCGGGTGAAGTTTCACTTTTAACACTTAAGAATTTCTCACTTCTAAGCTTATAAATATTCTTCGGTTACTTTTACTTCATTAGTATTATACATCTTTGAGATGTTTTGACCTTAATCTGAAACTTACCTGCCTGTGAGTTCCTTAAGGCCACGGATTGTGCCTGACTTATGGAAACCAAAATATGCCACCCCAAAATATACTTTGACTTATTTTGAGATGGCTATTCAGAGGGCCTAACAAATCAGGAAAAGCTTTGAAAAGGTGTCCTTTTGTGGGGAAAATTTGCATCTCTAGAGAAAAAAGAAAAACATTTTGAGGTATATAGCAGATACAAATAGTCTTTCTCTGAAGCCCCCTTATCTGCCTTATATGGAAATTACTAACAAAAAAAGCAGCTGAAAGTCTGACCCTTTTCAACATCTTGCAAAGAACTCTCATCACAGCCTACCATATGTTCTTCCAGAGCTTTGAGATTATCTGAGAGACTTTTATCTCTATGACAAGATGGTCTTTCCTTACCATCTTTTCCTCCTCTCATTCATTCTCCTATAACCAGTGTCCCTACTCTCCTCCCAAGAAACCCCAAGCCTCTATTCTATCTGTAACCTCAGGATAATATAAAAGTTCAGTCACCTAGGCCCTTGAGTCTCATATTTTAAGACTTCTGTGTCCACGTACATATAAATAAATCTGTATGCTTTATGTTAATCTATTGTGTTTCATTTTTTATTTATAATTGATGCAGAATTGTACATATTTGTGGCATACAGTGTGATGTCTCAATGCATGTATACTTTCTTTAATGATCAAACAGGGTAATTACCATATCCACTAATTTTTTTTATTTTATTTTATTTTATTTTATTTTTATTATACTTTAAGTTCTAGGGTACATGTGCATAACGTGCAGGTTACATATGTATACATGTGCCATGTTGGTGTGCTGCACCCATCAACTCGTCAGCACCCATCAATTCATCATTTATATCAGGTATAACTCCCCAATGCAATCCCTCCCCCCTCCCCCCTCCCCATGATAGGCCCCAGTGTGTGATGTTCCCCTTCCCGAGTCCAAGTGAGCTCATTGTTCAGTTCCCACCTATGAGTGAGAACATGCGGTGTTTGGTTTTCTCTTCTTGTGATAGTCTGCTAAGAATGATGGTTTCCAGCTTCATCCATGTCCCTACAAAGGACACAAACTCATCCTTTTTTATGGCTGCATAGTATTCCATGGTGTATATGTGCCACATTTTCTTAATCCAGTCTGTCACTGATGGACATTTGGGTTGATTCCAAGTCTTTGCTATTGTGAATAGTGCCGCAATAAACATACGTGTGCATGTGTCTTTGTAGTAGCATAATTTATAATCCTTTGGGTATATACCCAGTAGTGGGATGGCTGGGTCATATGGTACATCTAGTTCTAGATCCTTGAGGAATCGCCATACTGTTTTCCATAATGGTTGAACTAGTTTACAATCCCACCAACAGTGTAAAAGTGTTCCTATTTCTCCACATCCTCTCCAACACCTGTTGTTTCCTGACTTTTTAATGATTGCCATTCTAACTGGTGTGAGATGGTATCTCATTGTGGTTTTGATTTGCATTTCTCTGATGGCCAGTGATGATGAGCATTTTTTCATGTGTCTGTTGGCTGTATGAATGTCTTCTTTTGAGAAATGTCTGTTCATATCCTTTCCCCACTTTTGGATGGGGTTGTTTGTTTTTTTCTTGTATATTTGTTTGAGTTCTTTGTAGATTCTGGAAATTAGCCCTTTGTCAGATGAGTAGATTGCAAAAATTTTCTCCCATTCTGTAGGTTGCCTGTTCACTCTGATGGTAGTTTCTTTTGCTGTGCAGAAGCTCTTTAGTTTAATGAGATCCCATTTGTCAATTTTGGCTTTTGCTGCCGTTGCTTTTGGTGTTTTAGACATGAAGTCCTTGCCCATGCCTATGTCCTGAATGGTACTACCTAGATTTTCTTCTAGGGTTTTTATGGTATTAGGTCTAACATTTAAGTCTCTAATCCATCTTGAATTAATCTTCGTATAAGGAGTAAGGAAAGGATCCAGTTTCAGCTTTCTACTTATGGCTAGCCAATTTTCCCAGCACCATTTATTAAATAGGGAATCCTTTCCCCATTTCTTGTTTTT
>NC_045445.1:6963799-7052465 GCF_002776525.5 Piliocolobus tephrosceles | reverse complement strand
CACTGCACCCCAGCCTGGGGGACAGAGTGAGACTCCATCTCAAAAAAAAAAAAAAAAAAAAAATCTAATGTTCTGCAATGACATTTAAATTGACCAAACTTCAAAAACTAAGGTCATGCTAATTCTAGATTGTTCGTATACGACTTCTAACAAAATTTTAATCATGGCTGACAATAACAGTTCATTTATCAAGAGGATGTCCCTCTTCTATGCACCTTCATCTTATAGAAATTTCATGTTTATTTGTGTAGAAGAATCTAGTCAGATTATTTTTTCTTAATGTGTTTTTAAAATGTTAATCCATGAAAACTTCATTTTTATTACTACCTCAGAGCTATCTATAGCAAGTTGATTAAATAGCTTTGTCCCTGGATAATAGGAATTGAAAGAATATATATTATATACATATACACATTGATATATTTTGATCCTCTGGGAAAAGTACAGAATCTCATTTCAAATAGATGATGGTACAGCAAAGGGGCTTTCAAAATATATAATCAACTGAACCAAATAACTTATATCAGGTCCTTGGTGGTAAAATGTCATTTCTAACCTGAAGCATGATAATAGTCCCACTAATTACATAGGTAGACTACCCAATCCCACAGGCATGAAATTAATATGATGGATATTATCTCCAAAAAACACAGGTTCACTAAGAGCAAGTGAATTGTTAATAAATTCTAACTCCACCACTACTTCAGGCCAATTCCTTTGCATCCCTCTCTGCCTCAGCTACTTTAATTGTAAGAATTAACTGTGTCTCTAAATGCCTAAGGAAATTGGTGATGTCCAATAAAACCAGGCAGTATGAGTTGAGTGAGCATTCTCAATAGATAGGTCATGTCAAAATGGGGTAACAAGTCATTTTGATTGTTACTCTGAATATGGATGGTTCGTGTTTCCGTTGCTTAGTCAATGTGGCCAGAGGATCTGGATGCCACATTATTTACTGTATAAATACTATTTCTAGTATTCAAATCTAGAAATAGGCTGTGTGGTCTGGTCACAGTGAGAAGGACAAATGCTACTTTCTTGAACACTGGTAAATAAGAGTGTCATGTATATGCTAGGCAATTTACTTTATGGTTCTGTGTTCAAATACAGTAAAAATATATTTAGCTCACCAATTTATAATGAAAAATATAAACATGGACTAATAACAAATCGATTACATGTTTAAGAAACCTTGGTGTAATGCAGAGGCAGAAGAAAAACAAGTTCTTTGGGCAGGTATCTCAGTACCTGCAAACCACATTTCACTGCACAGGAAGTTCATGTGATAAGTGAATCCTCAAGGGGACACAAAACAACCAATGTACCCATTTTATCCTATCCGAAATAAAGTTGACAAAAATAATGACTGAGCTGTAAGTTTTCCCTCAACACCACAGAAGGAATATTTATCCCCTACTAAAAAAGGTGAGACAATATTATTTCCCATCCCATAATGACTACATATCCCTGGCTTTTCACTGGCTTCTTTGGTGGGAGTGGTAATTATCCCTTGTCCTTATCATCTATCTGGTCTACAGCTAGGAACTAATGGCCTGTCATCTCTCAGCTCAAACAGGGCCAATGGTCCTTCCTGTTAACTTGGCCTCACTTTCTCATCAGCAGAGCTTGCTACCCAGAGAATTAGCTGTATCTCTTACTGCATCCCATGCCCAGTCTGTCCTGCAGTCTTCAACTATAGGATCACTTTATTCTATTATTGTGAAGACACAGCAGGGATGGGACTTGACCCCTGTATCCCACCAAGGACCTCTATTGCAAGTTGGTGGCAGGCATGGCCAGCAGGAACCCCAAAGAGACCATCAAGACCTTGCACTGGAAATCTTACTCAAGATGCCTACCATTGATTGCAGGACCTTGAGGAAACTAATATAAGCAGCTCCCACCATAAATCTTACTCAAGGGGGTTTAATCCTATCTCCCAGCTGTGTACAAGTCCAGAACAACTGAACTTCCACCATAGTTTCATTATAATACTAAACACACGCAGAGGTGAACATTTAGTATTTAATATGCTATTAAGACATGCAACAAATGAAGCATGTTATCAAACTGCACAGGTACCAGAAGTTCCCGACTTCTACATGCTTAAATGTCACTCCTTGCCCACTTTAGCCCCTTTAAAATTACCCTCCTGACTCTTAGAATCAGCCAGAAAACTGTTGTGCCGCCTCCCTTGTGTTCAAACATAAACCCCTAATAAAAGCCTGTCTAGGAAACCTGCTAAACCTCGTGTCAATTTTTATTACACGAGAGCCTAAAAACCTGTTGTAACATTGTGTTGTCCCTCATAAGTGCACCACCAAATACTATCAGTTATATTTCACATTCCTACTCAGGACCTCCGCATGCTTTCTCTGTAACATGAAGACTGGGAAACCCTGAGGAACTGATCTTAGCCCCTCTCTCTGCCTAACACACTATTCTACTCATGTTACACTGATGCGGCAGCTCCATGTGGCTATTAGAGTCCCTTGTAAGACCACCAAGATTTGAGAGGCACAGCAGACCATTTTCCTGTTTAGGCTTTCTTCTCAACCCCAGGCTGAAGACATGAGTGTGACACACAGGTGTCTCACCATCTGATTCCCATACCTCTGATCTCTTGTCTTTTTCTCAATTCACAAGAGACTAGAAGGGGTGAGTGTATCTCTTAGAGGTCCTAGGTGGAAGCAATAGGAACCAGTTTTACCTAATTTAAACAGAAAATAAATTTATTCCTGGAAACTGGTTAGCTCAGACTCCAGAAGGGCTGAAGAACCATGCAGAAATGCATCATAGCTATGCCCCAGAAGTACTGGAAGACATTACTGCCACCATTGCTGGATCTAGACATCACTGGTGCTGGACAACTGATGTGGCTGCCAGCACACCAGTTCTATGCTTGCCAGAATGGATTTTTCAGTCTTATTTGTATCAATTTTCCATGTAAGGCCTGAGATAGGGGTTTCTGACTAGATAGGCTTAACTGCAAAGTAGGCTGGGGAAGCAAATATCTGGCATTTTCAAGATTCTCTAGTGAAAAACCTCATGCAGCAAGCACTTCCCCAAACTCTGAAGGAGGATTTAGATGCTGGGCTGCAAAACACATGACAACTTTCCATTACAGTGTGGACTTTCTAATTTCTCTATCTTGCTAACTATTTTCCTTTGTAAGCGGTATAATGGCTAGGTGATATGGTTTGGTTGTATCCTCACCCAAATCTCATCTTGAATTGTAGCTCCCATAATCCCCACGTGTTGCAGGAGGGACCCAGTGGGAGGTAATGGAATCATAGGGGCATGTTTTCTTGTGCTTTTCTCGTGATAGTGAATAAATATGAGAGCTGATGGTTTTAAAAAGAGAAGTTCCCCTGCACATGCTCTCTCACCTACAGCCATGGAAGACACACTTTTGCTCTTCCTTCACCTTCCACCATGACTGTGAGGCCTCCTCAGCCATGCTCAGCTGTGAGTCAACCAAACCTTTCCCTTATAAACTACCCAGTCTCGGGTAAGTCTTTATTAGCATCATGAGAATGGACTAATGCAATAAATTGCTACTGGCAGAGTGGGGTGCTGCTGTAAAGATGTGGAAGCAACTTTGAAATCGGGTAACAGGAAGAGGTTGGAACAGTTTGGAGGGCTAAGATACAAAAACGTGGGAAAGCTTGGAATTCCTAGAGACTTGGAGGGCTCAGAAGACGACAGGAAGATGTGGGGAAGTTTAGAACTTGCTAGAGACTTGTTGAAAGGCTTTGACCAAAATGCTTATAGGGATATGGACAGTAAGGTCCAGGCTGATGTAGTCTCAGATGGAGATGAGCTTTTTGTAAACTGAAATAAAGATCACTCCTGTTATGCAAAAAGACTGGTGGCATTTTGCCCCTGCCCTAGAAATCTGCAGAACTTTGAACTAGAGAGAGATGATTTAGGGTATGTGAAGGAAGAAATTTCTAAGCGACAAAGCATTCAAGAGGAAGCAGAGCATAAACTTCTGGAAAACTTGCAACCTGACAATGTGATAGAAAAGAAAGACCCACTTTCTGGGGAGAATTCAAGCCAGCTGCAGAAATTTAAGTAACGAGGAACCAAATATTAATCACAAAGACAATGGGGACAATGTCTCCAGGGTACGTCAGAGGTCTTCACAGCAGCCCCTCCCATCACAGGCTAAGAGGAATAGAAAGAAAAAATGGTTTCATGGGCCAGGCCCAGGTTGCTCCTTGCTGTGTGCAAGCCTTGGGACTTGGTGCCCTGCATCCCAGCTGCTCCCACTGTGGCTAAAAGGGGCCAGTGTACAGCTCAGGCTATTGCTTCAGAGGGTGCAAGCTCCAGGCCTTGGCAGCTTCCCCGTGGTGTTGGGCCTGTGGATGCAAAGAATTCAATACTTGAGATTTGGGAACATCCACCTAGATTTCAGAGGATGTATGGAAACATCTGTATGTCCAAGGCAGAGGTACGCTGCAGGCACCTCTGAGCAGAGCTCTCACGGAGACCCTCGGCTAGGACAGTGCAGGAGGGAAATGTGGGGTGGTAGCACCCACACAGCATCCCCACTGGAGCACTGCCTAGTGGAGCTGTGAGAAGAGGGCTGCTGTCCTCCAGACCTAGAATGATAGACCCACTAAGAGCTTGCACCATGAGCCTGGAAGAGCCGCAGACAATGCCAGCCCATGAAAGCAGTCATGACGGGGGCTGTACACCCTGCAAAGTCACAGGGGTGGAACTGCCCAAGGCCATGGAAACTCACCTCTCGCATCAGTGTCACCTGGATGTGAGACATGGAGTCAAAGGAGATCATTTTGGAGCTTTAAGATTTGACTGCTCCATTGGATTTTAGACTTGCATGGGGCCGGTAGTCCCTCCATTTTGGCCAATTTCGCCCATTTGGAATGGTTGTATTTACGCAATGCCTATACTCTCATTGTATCTAGGAAGTGATTAACTTACTTTTGATTTTACAGTCTCATAGGCGGAAGAGACTTGCCTTGTCTCAGATGAGACTTTGGATTATGGATTTTTGAGTTAATGCTGAAATGAGTTAAGACTTTGGGAGACTGTTGGGAATGCATGATTGGTTTTGACATGTGAAGACATGAGATTTGGTTTGGCTGTGTCCCCACCCAAATCTCATCTTGAATTGTAGTTCCCATAATCCCCACAAGTTGTGGGAGGGACCTGGTAGGAGGTAACTCAATCATGGGGGCAGGATTTCCCATGCTATTGTCATGATAGTGCATAAGTCTCACAAGATGTGATGGTTTTATAAAGGGCAGTTCCTCTGCACATGCTCTCTTGCCTGTCACTATATAAGACATGCCTTTGTTCTTCCTCCACCTTCCACCATGACTGTGAGGCCTCCCCAGCCATGCTCAACTGTTAGTCGATGAATCTTCTTTCCTTTATAAATTACCCAGTCTCACGCATGTCTTGATTAGCAGTATGAAAACATGGGGAAACAGTTCCCCTCCCCTCCACCTTTCTCAGGTGTTATAATGGTATAATGGTTACTGGTAACATGATTTTGAGATAGAGGAGGGGGAGATGTGATAGATTAATATTTTCAACACATCTCCATTAAACTGGAAAATCAATTAAAGTCACTCTTTCATACAGCTTTAGTGTCAAGCAGTTTTGTATCTCAAGCCGTGCATATTATACATAAACTATTTTATGATTCAGAGTTTTGATTTGTTTTAGAAATCTTAATTCACATGCTTATGTAAAACATACAATTCAGCAACCCAGGCTTCAATTCTTTAAAATTAGCAATTATGTTTCACCATAGGTTTATAAATCAAGTATTTTTAGTTTTGGAGGTTGGAGTCCATGTTTAGAAACAATGCCTGACTATATTTTGTTTGTTTTTGCACATGATATTTTGTCTTTGTTTAAATCACAATAACAAGCTGGCATGTGATTGTTAGGATCATGGAAATTTTCTATATTTATCCACAATTTCAGCTGCATCGATTCAAAGAACTGAATGTGAGAGGGCAAGGATGACTCCTGTGCAGAATGCCTTTGGGGATAATCAAGACACAAATATTTCCATATGCAAATAAACTCTTTGGTAAAACTTCTTTTGCATGAGAACAGTAGAAAACCACCACTAGAAAACAGGAACTCTTTCAAAGTATTATCCTTAAGGAAGCATAGTATGCTCCTGAGCCTCAGAACAATTTTTATGCATACCATAAGTGACAAGATGTTTTATTTAAAGCACATAATATCTGCATGGTTCCAAAGACCCGGGGATAGATTATGAAAAATTATGAAATGTGAAGACATTTTATTACAAATCTGGGCATTGATTAAAAATTTGTCAACTGATAACATCAACCTCATCTCATTGTTTTTCAAAATCATGTTGCCCAAAAGATAGGATTATTGCCGATGACATGCCATTTATCTTACTCCAAGCAACAGTGGCACTGTAGGTAACAAAACTGAAACAAATGTCTTGAGTATAAACGTTACTTGGGGAAATTTGATTCTTAATAAACAGGAAAGAGGATGATTTAAAAATATGTTAAAATTCTACAGTAATAAAACCAGTATGGTACTGGTAGAAAACAGACATAGTCCAAAAAAACAGAAGAGAACCCAGAAATATACTCTCCTATATATGGTCACATGATCACTGACAGGGATGCCAAAGCTACACAGTGAGGAAAGGATAGTCTCTTCAACAAATTATGTTAGGAAAATTGGCTATGCACATGCAAAAGAATGAATTTGGACCCTTAGCTTATATCATATACAAAAGTTAACATGAAATAGCTTAAATACCTAAATTTAAGACTTAAAACTGTAAAATTCCTAGAAGTATAGAAGTAGGTAATAACCAGAATTTAAAAGTATAATGGTTAAAAATGGTTGTTTCTAGAAAGTATGTCTGAAAATAGAGACATTTAAAGCAGGCAGATATTGCATTTCATTAAAAACTGTGTTGTTTCATACTTTTACTCTCATTTTGTGTTACTTTGATAAAAATTAAGATAGAACATCCTAACCATCCCCCACATTGATCTCAGTGAAAAGAAGGCAGAAAGTACAAGCTTATATGGATAAAGAGAAACTATCTACCAGTCACAAAGAGGTACTGTGTTTACCCTGTAAGATTTCCTAGTCAAAACTGTCTCTTTAGTTCTAGGTTGACAATATATTTTACTAAAGCAATCAAGACTCAGTCTCTTCAACAGGAAAAGCAATGTCTAGTCCTGATAGAAAATCAGTATATATGGGTCAGAAACTATTCCATATCCGTTCATACAGATTAACATAATGTTTTAGCTCCTGCGCAGATTCCACAGTTTGGAGTTTCTACAATTAAACTATCCACCTTTTGACTGAAAAAAAATAGCAAGTGTTCAAGAGGATGTGACGAAATTGGAGCCCTTGTACACTGTTGATGGGAATGTAAAATAGTACAGCCCCTGTGGAAAATACTATGAAGACTCCTTAAATATTATTTGAAGTACAACCATATGATCTATAAATCTCACATCTGGGAATATAACCAAAGTAACTGAAAACAGGATCTCAAGGAGATATTTACCCACCCATATTCATTATAGTATTATTCACAATAGCCAAGAGGCGGAAGCAACGCAAGTATCCATTCATATACAAATGCATCCAGAAAATGTGGTACATACAATGGAATATTATTCATACTTAAAAAAGGAAATACCATGACAAAACGGGTGAACCTTGAAGACATTATAGTAAATGCAGTTAGTATCATTTATTATACATTCACAAATGCATTATAATGCATTATTCTAATCGCATAATACACAGTGTAATGCATTTAGCATAATGCATTATATTATTTGCATCACACTAATACAGACTACATGATTTCAGTTACTTACTAATACAGATTACATACTAAGACAGACTACATGATTTCAGATACTTACTAATACAGATTACATACTAAGACAGACTACATGATTTCAGTTACAGGTATTTAAAGTAGTCTATCTCTTAGAACAGGTAGTAGAGTGGTAATTACCAGGGACTAAGGGAAAGTGGAAAAGAAAAGTCATTCAATGGAAAGAGCTTACATTAGAGTCTCCCTTATCGCGTTTGTTTTGCAAGATGAAAAAAGTTCTAGAGATGTGATATACAACAAGGTACATATTGTTAATACTACAGTACTGTATATGTAAAAATTGTTAAAGTCATTAAG
The DNA here is from genome assembly GCF_002776525.5 of Piliocolobus tephrosceles. Classification (NCBI taxonomy): domain Eukaryota; kingdom Metazoa; phylum Chordata; class Mammalia; order Primates; family Cercopithecidae; genus Piliocolobus; species Piliocolobus tephrosceles. The sequence continues at coordinate 7,044,265 of NC_045445.1, read as the reverse complement.
ATAAACAGGAAGGGGGAGACTAAGCAGGGAGAATAAGCAGGAATAATTAACAGGAATGGTAAAAGCAATTTAAGTTTAAGTGGAAAAAAAGTCATAAAAATTACAGTATACATAAAATTGAACCTAAGAATAGGTAAATGGACCAACTACTACATACATCCAAAAGAATGTTATTCAGTAATAAAAAATGATCTGACAAGCCATAAAAAGGCATGAACTTTAAAAGCATATGGTTACGTGAAAGAAGTCCATCTGAACAGGCCACATACTGCATGATTACAATGTATGACATTTTGGGCAAAGCAAAACTATGAGGACAACAAGAAAAATCAGGAGTTTCCAGATGTGGCATGGGTTGAGGGATGGAGGAGAGTAAGATAGATGAGGAACGAGAAATTTTCTAGAGCAGCGAAACTATTATTTATGATACTGTAATTGTGGATACACGACAGTAGACATTTGTCAAAACCCACAGATCTTTATAGCACAAGGAGTGAACATTAATGTATGGAATTTTAAAAAATGATTTAGAATCTAGGAGGATCCCCGAAGATACGGACTATAACGAGAAAATCTAATTGTATTGCAAATGTATGAAACGAGTATGCTGAATGGGATAAAGTGCTGACCTAAATGAGTTTGGAAATAAGTTGAGTCTGTAATACTAAAGGCAAAAGGAACTACACATGTATTGTAACCGATAGAAATGTTTCCCACATGAGTACAGGGGCATGGAGTAACAATTCTGGTACCATTATACATGTATACTGGAATTGAACAAGCAAATGGATGGTGGATAGTGGAGGCCATATTTCTTACCATTGGATTGGGAGTTTATAAAATAAACAAGGGTAATAGCCTAGAATGATGCATGTGTAATGGATTAAAGTTGGAGGTATTACTATGAACTCATATTTAGCTTTATATAGATACAGGTGGCTACATACAGAAATATTTATAGGTATGTGTATATATACGAGTTAGTATATAAACATGTATTTCCTTGCTCTGTCAACTGAGAGGACCTAAAAGCAATGACATCCTCGTAGCAATGAACAGATGTAGCACACAGATCTTCATTTCTAATACCATTCTCTGATAAAAGGAACTAGGCTCCTTGGAGATATTCTGTATGATAATGAATTTTAGGACAGGGGCAAGAGCATTCTAGGATGAGCTGTAAGCTTCTTGTAGTGCCAAAAGTAAAGTCCTCACTTAAAACAACACCCACATTAATAGGAATAATTCAAAGGGACACAAGAAATCATTGAAACAGTTCCCGGTAGCCAAAGCTGGGAAATTTTTAGCAAAAATAAAATTAGATTATAATGCAAAGTATAAATAGTAATGTTCTTATACTGATATACATGAAAGACTGAATTAACATACATGAAAGACTGAATAAGTAAATCATTAGGGTAAAGAAAAAACTTCCATACAGAATACCAGATAATTTATGTAGATACCCCATTCTCAAGGTTTTAGAATGTTTCATTCCTTCAGTGTGAGCTGTGTATAGTGACTTCCTTCCTATAAGTATAATATACAATTTTAAAAATTAAAGATGAGTAAAACTACAAGGAGAAGCCTAACAAACACTACTCTATTTCCGGTGATCAAGGCAACATCAGTAGTAATACATCATGTTGATATTATGCCCTCTTGGTATAATGCGACAAGAATGACACTTCACATCTGTTATCCCCCCTCTCCAAAACCTGTAACCTGAGTCTGATCATGAGAAACACATCATACAAATATCAATTGAAGGACCTCTGACAAAACAACTGACCAGTACTTCTCAAAACTTTCAAGTTCATCAAAATCAAAGTTTGAGAAACTGTCCCAGCCAAGAGGAGCCTTGACAACTGAATGTAATGTGGTGTCCTGGATGAGATCCTGAAACAGAAGAAGCATATTAGGTAAACATTGATGCAATGTAAAGAAAGTGTGGACTTAAATGTTAGTAACAGAAATTTGGAGGAGTGAATATAGGAACTTAGTGTTATCTTTGCAAGTTTTTAAATAAATCTAAAACTGTCTTTAAAAATAAAGTTTAGTTTTAAAATGAAAAGCCTCACAGTATATTAAAAAATATTGAATCGATGAACTAAATTAAAAGCTAAAACAATAAAATCAGGAGACTATAAAATCTATCCAACTCTTAGGTATTACATCAAAGCAATAGACCAAATAAAAATAGATATATTGGATTTCGTTAATATTAAAACCTTTTGTTCTTCAAAGGACACTATCAAGAAAGTGAAAGTCAACCCAAAAATTAGGAGAAAGTAATTTCAAACCATATATAATGATCCAATATCCAGAATATCTAGAAGTACCTCTTGCAACTCAACAATAAAATGACAAATAACCCAATTAAAAATGAGCCAATGTTGTGATCAGATGCCAACATTGCCAAAAAAGGAGCCCCTCATAAGATCAGCAAAAATTTGAATATATATTTCTCCAAAGATGATATACAAATGACCAACAAGCCCATGAAGAGATACTAAACATCATTAATCATTAAGGAAATGCAAATCAAAATGATCTTGAGAATTTGGTTTATATCCACTGGCATGGTCATAATTAAAAGACAGGCAATGAAAGGTAAGGATGGTACACCTTGGTAAGAATGTGGAGAAATGGTACCCTCATATTGCTGGTGAGAATGTAAAATTATCCAGCCTCTTTGGAAAATGGTTTTTCAATTGTCAAGAGTTAACTTTTTTAAACTGTATAATCTAGCAATTCTACTCCTAGTTTGATATGGTCTGGATTTGTGTCTCTGAACAAAACTCATGTTGAATTGTAATCCCCAATGTTGGAGGAGGGTCCTGGCGGGAAGTGATTGGATCTTGTGGGCTGATTTCTCCCTTGTTCTCATGATAGTGAGTTCTCATGATATTTGGTTCTTTAGAAGTGTGTAGCACCCCCACCTCCCTTCACTCTCTCCCCTGCTCCAGCCACATAGGACATGCCTGCTTCCCTTTCCACCTTCTACCATGGTTGTATGTTTCCTCAGGCCTCCCCAGACATGCTTCCTGTACACCTTGTGGAACCATGAGCCAATTAACCTCTGTTCTTTATAAATTACCCATTGTCTGGTAGTTCTTTATAGCAATGCGAGGACAGATTAATACAGAAAATTGGTACTGGGAAGGGAGGCAATGCTATAAAGATACCTGAAAATGTGGAAGCAGCTTTGGAACCAGGTAATGGGAAGATGTTAGAACAGGCTGGAGGACTCAGAAGAAGACAGGAAGATGTGGGAAAGTTTGGAACCTCCTAGAGACCTAAGTTGTTGTGACCAAAAGGCTGATAGGGATGTGGACAATGAAGTCCAAGCTGAAGTGGTCTCAGATGGAGACAAGGAACTTATTGGAAACTGGAGTGAAGGTTACTTTTGTTATGCATTAGCAAAAAGGTTGGAGGCATCTTGTAGTGCCAAAAAGGAAGGAAGAGATCTGTGAAACTGAACTTCAGAGAGATGACTTAGGGTAACTGGCAGAAGAAATTTCTAAGCAGCAAAGCATTCAACATGTGGACAGGCTTCTTCAGAGAGTGTATACTCATATGCATGAGCAAAGAGATTGTGTGAAAAATAGAACATATTTAAAAGGGAAGCACAGTGTAAAAGTTTGGAAAATTTGCAGCCTGCCCATGTGGTAGAAAAGAGAAACCCATTCTCTTGGGAGGAATTCAAGTAGGCTGCAGAAATCTGCATAACTAAGTCAAATGTTGAAAGCCAAGATAATGGGGAAAATGCCTTGAAGACATTTCGGACACCTTCATGACAGCCCCTCCCCTAACAGGCCTGGAGGCCTAGGAGGGAAGAATGGTTTTGTGGGCTGGGCCAGGCCCAGGGCTCCTCTGCTCTGTGCAGCATCACGACATGGTGCCCCACATCACAGCTGCTCCAGCTCCAGCAGTGGCTAAAAGGGGACAAGGTACAGCTCAGACCATGGCTTCAGAGGGTGCAAATACAGCCAACTGATCTTCGACAAAGCAAACAAAAATGAAGTGGGGAAAGGATATCCTTTTCAACAAATGGTGCTGGGAAACCAGATAATCCCAGTATAGAAACTATATTGGTTGGTTCAAATCATGCTCCTCACCTATCTTAATGGGGGAAATTGTTTCAGAGCAAACAGGATGGGAATGTGTTCATCATGTTCACTTGTCTAAAACAAAGCCTAATTGACATTAAAACAGTTTCTGACATCATGCAGAAGAAAAGGAAAGCTTTCAAAACCAAATGCAACATTGTGTACATAACACTGTCATAAGCAACTGTAAAGTATCTTTAATAGTTGAAAAACCATAAGCACAATAGGTTGCTAACCACAATATTTAGTAACTGCTTGTCTACTTAACCATTAGCTACCCAAGTAAGCTTCTCTATTCAAATATTCCCATTTCTGCTCTATCATTTTAATCCCACCGTTTCTTTTCCCAAATTCCACCTATGTTAACCATCTTTTCGTGACTCTTCTGGTTGAGGAGTGGACTCTCAAACAGGCCTGGATACAAATCTAGATACTCTACCACTTAAGCTGTGTGACCTTAGGAAAGTTGCCTGAACTCTCAAATTTCAGGTTTCTTCTTCTATAAAGTGGAAGTAACAACATCTGCCTCAAAAAAATTGTTGTGTGACATACTTAGAATTCATATGAAAATTGCCTAATAGAAGTAATTTAAAAATGAAAGCACTAATTTGAACTGATTTGAAACTGGCTAGGATTGGTGTCATACTTTGGAAACAAGACCAAGGAACAGAAAAGTCACTGATCTTGAAAATACTCTATCAACATAATAACCAAGAGGTGTTCTCACCTTTTCCTTTCATTAACCATATGTATTTTAATTTATGGGAATGGGCTAGAAGACAAAAGATATTGTCTTCATGTCCAGCTCAATGCTACCCAGATTTTAATGTGTTTAAGTATCACCTAGGGAACTTATTAAAATGTAGACTCAGTAGGTCTGAGGTGGGACCTGTCATTCTGCATTTTCTAACAAGCTCCCAGGTGGTGCTGATGCTGCTGGTCCATGGAAATGGGGAAGAGTTAATCCTCAGTGGGGTGAAACTGACAGATCTTACATGAAAGGTAGATGGAAGTGGATAAATTGCTGTCAAAGTGACCAGTTTTGGCTGCCTTGTAACACGCTCATGAGTGACCTGATATTACTCCTTAGAATATGACAGTGGTTTTCAGCACTTGGATACAGACTCAATAAAAGTTTGTTGAATAAATAAATGAAGGCATAACTCACATTTCAAAAATCCAGATGGAGCACAAATTTATGTTAATAAAACCATTAAAGGATTAGAAGATAGAGGAATACTTACTTTGTAATCCTATAGTTAACCCTAAGCGTGATACAAAATTCAGAAGCTCTATGATAGATATGATACTTAGACTATATGAAATGTTATAATAGGTGCATAAAAATTATAGAATGAACTAAGTAAACAATGGCAAACATGTTTTAGAAGTTTTAACAGATGACAGTTCTAACTATCTTATTACATAAAGTATCTTACAAATAAAAAGGTTTTAATACAAAAATTGGTATAGGATATGAACAGTGATAAAATTTGGATATTCGTCCCCACTCAAATCTCATGTTGAATCGTAGTCCCCATTGCTGGATTTGAAGCCTGGTGGGAGGTGTTTGGGTCATAGGGTGGATCCCTCATGGCTTGGTGCTGTCTTCACAATAGTGATTGATTTCTCACAGGAAATGGCCTTTTAAAAGTATATGGGGCCAGGCACGATGGCTCATGCCTGTAATCACACCACTTTGGAAGGCTGAGGCGGGTATATTATCTGAGGTCAGGAGTTTGAGACCAGCCTGGCCTACATGGTGAAAGCCCGTCTCTACCAAAAATACGAAAGCATTAGCTGAGTGTGGTGGTAGGTGCCTTTAATCCCAGCTACTCAGGAGGCTGAGGCAGGAGAATTGCTCGAACCCAGGAGGCAGAGGTTATAGTCAGCCAAGATTGCACCGCTGCACTCCAGCCTGGGTGACAGAGCTAGACTCCATCTCAAGGAGAAAGAAAAAAGTATATGTACCTCTACCTCTCCCCCATCATTTGTTCCTACTTTCACCATGTGGCATGCCTGCTCTCCTTTCCCGTATCATTGTAAAGCTTCCTGAGGCCTCCCAAGAAGCCAAGCAGATGTCACTCTCATGCATACTGTAAAGCCTGTAGAACCATGAGCCAATTTAAACTCTTCTTTCCAAACCACCCAGATTTGGGTATTTATAGCAATTCAAGAATGGATTAACACAGAAAATTGGCACTGAGGAATGGGGTGTTGCTGTAAAGATACGTGAAAATGCAGAAGCAGCTTTAGAACTCAGTAACAGGCAGAGGTTGAAAGAGTTTAGAAGGCTCAGAAGAAAACAGGAAGATTAGGGAAAGTTCATAAACTTCTTAGAAACTTGTTAAATCATTGTGACCAAAATGCTCATAGTGATATGGACAATGAAGTCCAGGCTGAGGAGATCTCATATGGAAGTGAGGAACTTATTGGGAACTGGAACAAAGGTCATGTGTGTTATGCCTTAGGAAAGAGCTTGGATGCATTGGGTTTCTGTCCTAGAGACCTCTGGAAATTTGAAATTGAAATAGATGATTTAAGCTATCTGGTAGAAGAAATTACTAAGCAGCAAAGCATTCAACACGTAGCCTGCCTGCTTCTAAGAGCCCACATTCACATGTGGGAGCAAATGAATGATTTAAAGTTGAAACTTAAATTTAGAAAGGGAAACAGCATAAACTTTTGGAAAATCTGCAGCATGTCCATGTGGCAGATAAATAAAATTTTTCAGGAGAGGAATTCAAGCAGGCTGTGGAGCATCCACTTGCTAAAAAAAAATTTGCATAACTGAAAGTGAGCCACATGCTGATAGCCATACAATGGGGAAAAGGTCTCAAAATCATTTTGAAGACCTTCATGACACATCTTTCCATCACAGGCCCAGAGGCCTAGGAGGAAATAGTTTTATAGGACAGGTCCAGGGCCCCACTGCCCTGCACAACCTTAGGACACTGTTCCCCACCTCCCAGTTGTTCCAGCCTTGGCTCAAAGGGATTCAGATACTTCTCATGCAACTGCTCCAGAGAGCTTAAGCCACCTTAAGTATTAACAGCTTCCACATGATATTAAGGCTTCAGGTGTACAGAACACAAGAGTGAATGAGGCTTGGCACCTTCTACCTAGATTGCAGAAGATGGAGAAGACTGGGTATCCAAGCATAAGCCTGCTGCAGGGGTGGATCCTCCACAGGAAACCTACTAGTGCACTACTAAAAAGAAATGTGAGGTTGGAGCACCCACACAGTGTACCCACTGCGGTACTGCCTATTGAAACTGAGAAGGAGGCCACTGCCCTCCAGACCTGAGAACTGTAGATCCACTGGCAGACACACCCTGTACATGGAAAAGCCACAGGTACTCAATAATCAGTGACAGCAGCCTTGGGGGCTGAACCCTGCAAAGCCACAGGGATGGAGCCTTACAAGGCCTTTGGAGGCCACCCCTTGCACCAGTGCTCCCTGGATGTGGGACATGAAGTCAAAGGAAATTCTTTTGGAGCTTTAACGACTGCCATGCTGGGTTTTGAACTTGATTGGGGCCATAGGCCCCTTTAGGCTGTTTTTTTCTTTGGAAATGGGAATGTTGAGCCAATGCCTATACCACCATTGTCTCTCTGAAGCAAGTAACTTGTTTTTGATTATACAAGCTAATAGGTGGAATGGATTTGCCTTGTCTCAGATGAGACTATGGACTTTTGTGGTAATGCTGGAATAAGCTAAGACTTTGAGGGGCTGTTAGGAAGGCATCATTTTATTTTCCAACGTGAGAATGACATGAGATTTGGCAGGGGCCAGGGACTGAGTGATATAGTTTGTGTATTTGTCCCACCCAAATCTCATGTTGAATTGTAATCCTCAGTGCTGGAGGTGGGGCCTAGTAGGTGGTATTTGGATCATGGGGGTGGATCCCTCATGGCTTGGTGCAGTCTTCATGATAGTTAAGTTCTTGTGAGATCTGGTCATTTAAAAGTGTGTGGCACCTACTCTGTCACTCTCTTGCTCCTGCTTTTGCAGTTTGATGTGTCTGCTCCCCCTTAGCCTTCCACCATAATTGTAACCTTCCTGAGGCCTTCCCAGAAGCTAAACAGAGGTTGACATCATGCTTCCTATAAAACCTGCAAAATTGTGAGTCATTTTCTTTATGAATTGCTCAAGTTTCAGGTATTTCTTTATAGCAATTCAAGAACGGCCTAACACAAATAGACAATTCATAGAGGAGGAAATACTAGAAGAATTTAAACATATGAAAGGGAAGAATTGAGCCTCACTCACTATGAAAGACAGGTAAAATAACTAAATACATTTTTCCTATCAAATTAGCAAGATCAAAAAGTTTAATATACTTTGAAATTTACCAACTTAATCATTCATAGTTTTACTAATATAGTTTAAATGGATGCCCTGAATTATCTCATACAACATGGAATTTATCCAGGTTTGAGGTATATCTTCAGTTCTGTCAATGTTGTGTAGAGTGAGGGAAAGAGTCTCATAAATTGTTGGTACTAATGCAAATTGCTAGAGGTTACATGGAAGAAATTTGGCAATATTAATATTAAAAATGCCACCAACCATATGACCCATCAATTCCCCTGCTTGGCACTTTTCCCACTGATATAGTTACATCCATATACAAAGAGATTATATATGGTTTTTCAATAAATATTGTAATACCAAAGACTCAAAATAACCTAGGTGTCCATCAATAGGGGACTGGTTCAAAAAGCAGACTAAGATACTACAAGTAGCTCATATAGGTAGCTCTGTATGCACAAAAAAGTGGAATAACCTCCAAGTAATACTTTTCAGATATATACCTATATATATATAGGTATATGTATTATTATAGAGAGCAAGAGCGAGAGAGTGCGAGTGATTGAGCAAGACAGACGTGTCTTGCATGCTAAAAAATGGGGAAAATTATGAGATTATTTAAGTGGAAGCTCACATGCCCCTGAATAATCAAATTTAATGCCATCATGTAATTGTGACTTATAAAATTTTACTGAAGTATCTTAGATAATACCAATTATTTTTTAAGCAAGATATAATATGAATTACTGACTCTGGGTAAAATAGCTGACACACTCCTAATGTGAAAGTTAATCAGATTAAATAGTTTGAAATGTACCAATTTAATTAATCATCCATACTTTTACTAATATAGTTTGAAGGAAATCCCTGAACTCTCATACAATATGGAAGTTATCCATATTTAAAGTGTATCTTCAGTTCTCCCAAAGAAGGGACCATTTTATTTACAACAAGAAGTTGTTTCTAACATATCCTTCTTACAAGTGTTACTTTTCCTTAAATATAGGTTAGAGGAAATGAAATGTACAGCAACGTATCTACCTTTATACACTGTAGAAAACACTATAGAACATTTAGAACTAGCAAATGAATAGTTCTCTCTCATTTGTTATTTTTATAGTCTAGTGATTTTGTGGAATCACTACATAATGGTGTAAATGATGTATAAAATGAAAAATCATCAGTTTCCTTTGCATGGAGAATATAGAGGATGCTTTGTAATTTATTTCCTACCTGTACTGTTGGCTACAGTAAAAGCTATTTTCTCACTCTCAAGTTGCCTTGATGCAGTATTTAACATCCAGTTCTACTAAAGACCTAAGGGACTCTGATGTTAGGAACTTAGTGTAAAAAGCATAGAGATGCCAATTTTGCAACCAATCACTGGTTTAATTTTTAAACAGGCACCATTCAGGGTGGAAAGGTCAAAACCAGTTGTTTTAAGTCAAATGTGTACAATGTCACGTCAATTTTAGTATTTAGCAAATTAACAGATAGTAATTTTTAAAAAGCGAAAAAGTATTAGTGTTTTGTTACAAATGTATCAAAGTATCACTTCACCCTTAGTTTTAGATTTGGATTCCTTGTGGGTTTGTGGACATGTGTATTCACACTCAGAGATAATACTTTTGGATGGCAATGACAAAATCTCCCAGATTACACACTGTTTCCGATATAATATATCTCCCACTGCCCAACTAAACTCCTAGACCATTATATATCCTTGTGAAATAGAATACATGCTCAACAAAATGCTAAACCTGTGCAAGGACCTACAATAAATATCGAACTTTACAAAATACTTTTCTCACAAAATGTCAATGCAAACCTAGCAAGAAGCTATTAATATGTTTCTATGTATACTCACATGGAGTATTTTCAATTAATATGACTTACTCTTAATTTACTACCTCTTGTACCAAGTTAGCATAGAGTATATTTTTCTAAGATAAATTACCAGTAAGTGGAACCAAGTGTCACATGAGTCCCAGAGCTGAGGAAAAGTAGAATTTAACAAGGCCACTGTAGAAAAGATTGCTGCATAACTGTTCAAAATCATGTTTTAAAAGACTTTATACTTATGAAAAAAAAAATGCCAGCAGTAGATTGCTTGATTGCTTTAACAGAAGCCAAAGGATTTGGTAATTCCATTTTGTGGTGACAGAATTGTTCAGGAGTTCAGGCACAGGTAGTGAGGGTGAGCGGAGATGAAAGGGAAAAGCGATGGGACAGAGAGTAGCTGAGGGGCAGAGACAGGATGGATTTTGTAAGCTGAATGCGGACCAGCAGCCGCAATTTTCTATCATTTGATCAGGTGCATTTGCTGAGCAGATAAATACAGGGTGGGTGGTTATACCACCACTGCCACATTATCCTTTTCGAATTGAGTCTAAATTGATTCAGGTTTTGAGAAGGCCCAGGAAGCACTGATGACTGCTGTAGCAGGAATAAACAGCCTTCAAATAAACAAAGGACATAGTGAAGTGAAGAGACATCAGTGGTTCCCGAGAAGACTTAGTAGCTCAAGAAAGGGGATGTGCAGGCAGAGGGTATAGGCCAAAGGAATACTGGAAAACTTATTAGAAAAGGTTTAACAGGAATGTGTGCTATAACTTAGGGCATTTTTACAGAGTTCAGAGGTAGAAAAACATACTGTAAATATATATATATGTATGTGTGTGTGTATACACACAAGAGTAATTTATTGTTGATTTAAAGTCTAATAGCATAACTTTTTAAAATGTATTCCTTTTGTATATTGCTAATGTAGAGAAGTTAACTTTTCAGTTTACTCAAAAATCCCCATAACAATTATTTGACCTGAAACCAACATTGACTCTTCACTTTCCTATTTCATAGTCCTCTGTGTAAAGCTATACTAATTAAAATTCCAGGTTAATAGAAATTTAAAATTCAAGGGAAAATATTAAAAACCCGGAATGGGCCTGAATATATGCATAATCTTAACACATGGTGAAGTAATTATCTCAAAGAGGAAGAGATGAATTACTCAATAAATGGTATTATGGAAATTAGCTATTTTGGAACAAACAAGACATTTTTATCCTTACCTTATGACATAAGCCAAAATAAAAATCTAAGCTTGAAAAAAACCTAGAACTATAAAGAAGTAAATATGTAGCTGTCTTGAAATGGGAAAGGGCTTCTTAAGCATATGAGCAATGAAAGCTATCACAAAGAAAAATTACATCAATTCAATTACATAGAAACTTTGAAATCTGGTATTAAAAAGTAGGAAAACTATCAGAAGAGAAGAATGTTTTCTAGGACTATACATAAAAGTGTTAACATCCTAAAGACTGATAACTCATGTAAATTAAGATTCATTAACATTCTCCAAAATACAGCATGTGAGGAAATATTCAGCTTTGTTAGTAATTGGAAGTGCAATTTAAATCAAGTAGAAATGCCATTTTCCCACTTATGAAGTTGGCAATAATTTTTAAATGAAATACTCTATGGCTGTGCTATCAAAGAGGGCAACAACTAGCCACTTGAAATGTAGCTAGTCCAAACTCAGATGTGTTGTAAAGTATAAAATACACACCGGAATGCCAAAACTTAGTAAAATATCTCAATAATTTTATATAGATTAAATTTTGAAAGAATAATGTTTTACATATATTGGGTTAAAACCAATACTACATAAAATTCATCTATTTATTTTTCCTCTTTATTTATGGTTCATGTCACTTTAAATTATAGATGTCGCTTATATTATATTTCAAGTAGACAGTGCTGCTACATGGTAATTAGGGGGCAAAGAAATAGTTACACTCATTTACTACTGTTGGGTGTACAAATCACAACAGCAGGATTTCTGGGTGACATTTCAGTGATATTTATCCAAAGCACTTAATTCTTTTAAAAGTCACTGTACCTTTTGACTCAATAATTACAACTCTAGGACTCTATCTTAAGAAAGTAATCAGACGGAACAATGATTAGACAGAAATAATTCGTATGCAACATATATATTAATAATGAAAGATTAGAAACAGGGTAAGTGTTTAGTAACGGAAATAATTATAGTGTGCTCATTTATAACACGATAAAATACATATGATACAAAGTAAAAAAGAGTAAGATACAATACTGTGTATGGATTATTATCCCAAATGTGTGAAGAATGTACACACACACACACAGAGATAAAAGAATGCATGAAAATGTACCAACATCATAACAGTTTTTTCTGGGTTATAAAATTATCAGTTATCCACGTCATTTGTGTATGTTTTTATTTGCAAAGTTTTGATAATAAGCATATGTTCATTTTAATTTAAAATTTAATTTTCTTTTTGAAAAAAAGTATTGCCTCCTAATTTGTACAAACTGATACAAATCACAGCTAGGTTAAGGAAATCATTAGCAATGAAACTCTCCAGCAGGAGCCATATGTTTAGGGAATATCCTAGTTGTATTTGCATGACAGCTCAAAGAATAGCTTAGAAAAGAATACAATATAGGGTCAAGTTTCAATATGAAAGGAAAACCAGCTTAACTCACCTTTTATCTAGGCTGAGGCTTTCTTACTGGCTACCTGTTGGGTCAGGAACTTAATGAGCAAAGGAGACTAGACCTGGTGCGGATGGGTGTAACAGATACATAACCTTGAATAGATTTCCGCCTCATTGCTCAAGATAAAGTGTTTTAAATGCCAACATATTATTTAAAAATTTTTCTCTATATACATTTGAGGGATACAAATGCAATTTTGTTACATGGAAATATATCCTTGCAACACAGTGATGAAGTATGGGCTTTGAGTGTAACCATCAGCCAAACACTGAACATTTTATCCTTTAAAGTAATTTCTCATCCCTCAATCCCCTTCCACCCTCCCACCCCTCCAAGTCTCCGTCTAATCATCCCACTGTAAATCCATGTGTATACATTATGTAGCTCACATGTATAAATGAGAACACGTGGTATTCGACTGAGTTATTTCACTTACGATAATTGCCTCCAGTTCCATCCATGTTGCTGCAAAAAACATGACTTCATTCTGTTTTATAACTATTATTCTATGGTATATATATGACATTCTTTATCCAGTCCTCTGTTGCTGAAAAAGAATTTCATTGTTTTATGGCTGAATATTATTTCACTGTATACACTACATTGGCTTTATCCAGTCATCTTTCCACGGACACTTAAATTGATTCCATGTCTTTGCTATTGTGAATAGTACTGTGATAAACATACAGTGCATCTTTTTGGTATAATGAATTCTTTTCCTTTGGGTAGATACTCAATAGTGGGATTGCTGGATCAAATAGCAGTGCTATTTTTAGTTATTTGAGAAATCTCCATACTGTTTTCCATGAAGGCTGTACTAATTTACATGTCCACCAACAGTATATAAGCATTCTCTTTTCTCTGAATTACTGTCAACACGTATTACATGTTGTCTTTTTAATAAGACATTCTGACTGGTGTAAGGCGATATCATTGCTGTTTTAATTTGCATTTCCTTGACAATTAGTGCTTTTGAACCTTTTCTTCATGTGCTTGTTGACCATTTGCATGTCTTTTGAAAAATGTCTGAATGTCTGTTCATGTCCTTTGTCCACTTTTTAATGGAGTTGTTGGTTGAGTTTGAGTTTCTTGTACATTCTGGATATCAGTCCCCTGTCAGATTGAAAATATTTTCTCCCATTCTGCTTGTCTGTTCAGTCTGTTATTTCTTTTGACATGCAGAAGCTTTTTAGTTTAAGTTAATCCTACTTGTCAATTTTTGTTTTCATTGTGTTTGTTTTTGAAGTCTCAGTCAAATTCTTTGCCTAGACCAATTCCAGAAGAGATTTTCCCTAGGTTTTCTCCTAGGATTTTTTTTTTTTTTTTTTTTTTTTTTTGTTGTTTCAGGTCTTACATTTAAGTCTTTGCTCCATCATCAGCTGATTTTTGTATATGTGAGATTTAAGGATTCAGATTAATTTTTCTGTATTATAGAAATCCAGTTTTCTCAGCACCATTTATTGAAGAGGGTATTCCTTTCCCAATGTATGTTTTTGTCGATTTTGTCAAAGATTAGTTGGCTGTAGATATATAGCTTTGTTTCTCGATTCTGTATTCTATTCCATTGATCTATGTCTCTATTTTTAGTACCATGCTTAGAACCAGTATTTTTAGAACCAGTACCGTGATATTTTCATTACCGCAGCCTTCCAGTATAATTTGTGGTCAGGTATTGTGATGTTTCCAGCTTTTTTCTTTTTGCTTAGGATTGTTTTGGCTATTCAGGCTCTTTTTTAGTACTGTATGAATTTTAGAATTGTTTTTTCTAACTCTGGAAAATGACATTGGTATTTTGACTGCATTCAGTCTACAGGTTGCTTTGTAAATGCCTACAAATTATTTAGCTATATAAATACCCAGCTTCATTTTCCACTCATCAATAAATAGTTCTTGTTTTTCATACTTTCTTCTGTACAAGACATCAGGGACATTTCTTGGTATGTAAGTGATACGAAAAGATTGGTTTACCAAAAGTGAGGGCAAATTTCCAGCTTTTCCATAAATCATCCAGTTATCTTCAACCTTAGCCAAAAAGTCTCATATCCAAAAGACATGGGTTAATTTTATGTAAGCAGGCATCCGAAAGACTCAGCATTTGTTATGCAAGCATTTGAGTGAATGAAGATTCACCTATCTTCATGATTCATTCATCCAAGAGACCAAAAAGGTATCGTAGAACTCATTAGCCGAATTTATGCAGGGCAACAAAAGTAGGAAACTACTTGGTTTGCCATATAACATTTGAATCTTGGAGAAGAGATATTTTAGATTGCACAAAATATTTAATTTATAACTGTCATAAGTCTTTATTGTAAATCTCAGAAACTACTATTTGAAACAGTATCTCTATTGTTTGCAGTCAAAAGCATTCCAATTTTAACTGTCAAAACCGAGCATCATGCAAACTCCACAAACTTAGGGTGGACTCGCTCATTAACACTAAAACTCGTAAACTTTTCTTGCCCAGAATCTTCTGCCCTGATACGTATAAGCTTATTATTTGTAAAAAGAACATTGGAGAAGCCATGTCTAGATAATATCTTACCTTGTGCAGAAAAAAAGTGAGTTGTACCTACAAAAAAGGATTAGAGTAGACATCATCCCCTGAGCCTAAGTTTACTCATCTCTTCATCTCTCACAATCTGATTTGTACCCCCATTTGAATAAATTCTTGGGCAATTTAAATCATTCTATCCCTTTTTTGTGTCAAGAAATCATATAGGAAAGGGGGGCGGAGCAAGATGGCTGAATAGGAACAGCTCCAGTCTCCATCTCCCAGCGCGAGCAACACAGAAGACCGGTGATTTCTGCATTTTCAACTGAGGTACTGGGGTCATCTCACTCGGGAGTGCTGGACAATCGGTGCTGGTCAGCTGCTGCAGCCTGAGCAGCGAGAGCTGAAGCAGGGCAAGGCATCGCCTCACCTGGGAAGCACAAGGGGGAAGGGAGTCCCTTTTCCTAGCCAGGGGAACTGAGACACACAACACCTGGAAAATCGGGTAACTCCCACCCCAATACTGCACTGTAAGCACACTGGCACACCGGAGAATATATCCCACACCTGGCCGGGAGGGTCCCACGCCCACGGAGCCTCCCTCCTTGCTAACACAGCAGTCTGCGGCAATCTAACTGCAAGGCAGCAGCGAGGCTGGGGGAGGGGCGCCCGCCATCGATGAGGCTTAAGTAGGTAAACAAAGCCGCTGGGAAGCTCGAACTGGGTGGAGCTCACAGCAGCTCAAGGAAACCTGCCTGTCTCTGTAGACTCCGCCTCTGGGTACAGCGCACAGCTAAAAAATAACAGGGGAAGCAGCAGAGGCCTGTGCAGACGTGAACGACTCTGTCAGACAGCTTTGAAGAGAGCAGTGGATCTCCCAACACGGAGGTTGAGATCTGAGAAGGGGCAGGCTGCCTGCTCAAGTGGGTCCCTGACCCTGGAGAAGCCTAGATGGGAGACATCCCCCACTAGGGGCAGTCTGGCACCCCACACCTCACAGGGTGGAGTACACCCCTGAGAGGAAGCTTCCAAAGCAAGAATCAGACAGGTGCACTCGCTGTTCAGCAATATTCTATCTTCTGCAACCTCTGCTGCTGACACCCAGGCAAACAGGGTCTGGAGTGGACCTCAAACCATCTCCAACAGACTTATAGCTGAGGGTCCTGACTGTCAGAAGGAAAACTATCAAACAGGAAGGACACCCATACCAAAACCCCATCAGTTCGTCACCATCACCAAAGACCAGAGACAGATAAAACCACAAAGATGGGGAAAAAGCAGGGCAGAAAAGCTGGAAATTCAAAAAATAAGAGCGCATCTCCCCCTGCAAAGGAGCACAGCCCATCGCCAGCAATGGATCAAAGCTGGTCAGAGAATGATTTTGATGAGATGAGAGAAGAAGGCTTCAGTCCATCAAACCTCTCAGAGCTAAAGGAGGAATTACGTACCCAGCACAAAGAAACTAAAAATCTTGAAAAAAGAGTGGAAGAATTGACAGCTAGACTAATTAATGCAGAGAAGGTCATAAACGAAATGACAGAGATGAAAACCATGACATGAGAAATACGTGACAAATGCACAAGCTTCAGTAACTGACTCGATCAACTGGAAGAGAGAGTATCAGCGATTGAGGATCAAAGGAATGAAATGAAGCGAGAAGAGAAAACAAAAGAGAAAAGAAGAAAAAAGAAATGAACAAAGACTGCAAGAGGTATGGGATTATGTAAAAAGACCAAATCTACGTCTGATTGGGGTGCCTGAAAGTGAGGGGGAAAATGGAACCAAATTGGAAAACACTCTTCAGGATATCATCCAGGAGAACTTCCCCAACCTAGCAGGGCAGGCCAACATTCAAATTCAGGAAATACAGAGAACGCCACAAAGATATTCCTCCAGAAGAGCAACTCCAAGACACATAATTGCCAGATTCACCAAAGTTGAAATGAAGGAAAAAAATCTTAAGGGCAGCCAGAGAGAAAGGTCGGGTTACCCACAAAGGGAAGCCCATCAGACTGACAGCACATCTCTCGGCAGAAACTCTACAAGCCAGAAGAGAGTGGGGGCCAATATTCAACGTTCTTAAAGAAAACATTTTTAAACCCAGAATTTCATATCCAGCCAAACTAAGTTTCATAAGTGAAGGAGAAATAAAATTCTTTACAGATAAGCAAATGCTTAGAGATTTTGACACCACCAGGCCTGCCTTACAAGAGACCCTGAAGGAAGCCCTAAACATGGAAAGAAACAACCGGTACCAGCCATTGCAAAAACATGCCAAAATGTAAAGACCATCGAGCCTAGGAAGAAACTGCATCAACTAATGAGCAAAATAACCAGTTAATATCATAATGGCAGGATCAAGTTCACATATAACAATATTAATCTTAAATGTAAATAGACTAAATGCTCCAATTAAAAGACACAGACTGGCAAACTGGATCAAGAGTCAAGACCCATCAGTCTGCTGTCTTCAGGAGACCCATCTCACATGCAGAGACATACATAGGCTCAAAATAAAGGGATGGAGGAAGATCTACCAAGCAAATGGAGAACAAAAAAAAGCAGGGGTTGCAATCGTAGTCTCTGATAAAACAGACTTTAAACCATCAAAGATCAAAAGAGACAAAGAAGGCCATTACATAATGGTAAAGGGATCAATTCAACAGGAAGAGCTAACTATCCTAAATATATATGCACCCAATACAGGAGCACCCAGATTCACAAAGCAAGTCCTTAGAGACTTACAAAGAGAGTTAGACTCCCATACAATAATAATGGGAGACTTCAACACTCCACTGTCAACATTAGACAGATCAACAAGACAGAAAGTTACAAGGATATCCAGGAATTGAACTCATCTCTGCACCAAGCGGACCTAATAGACATCTATAGAACTCTCCACCCCAAGCCAACAGAATATACATTCTTCTCAGCATCACATCGCACTTATTCCAAAATTGACCACATAATTGGAAGTAAAGCACTCCTCAGCAAATGTAAAAGAACAGAAATTATAACACACTGTCTCTCAGACCACAGTGCACTCAAACTAAAACTCAGGACTAAGAAACTCAATCAAAACCGCTCAACTACATGGAAACTGAACAACCTGCTCCTGAATGACTACTGGGTACATAACGAAATGAAAGCAGAAATAAAGATGTTCTTTGAAACCAATGAGAACAAAGATACAACATACCAGAATCTCTGGGACACATTTAAAGCAGTGTGTAGAGGGAAATTTATAGCAATAAATGCCCACAAGAGAAAGCAGGAAAGATCTAAAATTGACACTCTAACATCACAATTAAAAGAACTAGAGAGGCAGGAGCAAACACATTCAAAAGCTAGCAGAAGGCAAGAAATAACTAAGATCAGAGCAGAACTGAAGGAGATAGAGACACAAAAAACCCTCCAAAAAATCAATGAATCCAGGAGTTGGTTTTTTGAAAAGATCAACAAAATTGACAGACTGCTAGCAAGACTAATAAAGAAGAAAAGGGAGAGGAATCAAATAGACACAATGAAAAATGATAAAGGGGATATCACCACCCACCCCACAGAAATACAAACTACCATCAGAGAATACTATAAACACCTCTACTCAAATAAACTAGAAAATCTAGAAGAAATGGATAATTTCCTGGACAATTACACTCTCCCAAGACTAAACCAGGAAGAAGTAGAATCCCTGAATAGACCAATAGCAGGCTCTGAAATTGAGGCAACAATTAATAGCCTACCAACCAAAAAAAGCCCAGGACCAGATGGATTCACAGCTGAATTCTACCAGAGGTACAAGGAGGAGCTGGTACCATTCCTTCTGAAACTATTCCAATCAACTGAAAAAGAGGGAATCCTCCCTAACTCATTTTATGAGGCCAGCATCATCCTGATACCAAAGCCTGGCAGAGACACAGCCAAAAAAGAGAATTTTAGACCAATCTCCCTGATGAACATCGATGCAAAAATCCTCAATAAAATACTGGCAAACCGGATTCAGCAGCACATCAAAAAGCTTATCCACCATGATCAAGTGGGCTTCATCCCTGGGATGCAAGGCTGGTTCAACATTCGCAAATCAATCAACGTAATCCAGCATATAAACAGAACCAAAGACAAGAACCACATGATTATCTCAATAGATGCAGAAAAGGCTTTTGACAAAATTCAACAGCCCTTCATGCTAAAAACACTCAATAAATTCGGTATTGATGGAACGTACCTCAAAATAATAAGAGCTATTTATGACAAACCCACAGTCAGTATCATACTGAATGGGCAAAAACTGGAAAAATTCCCTTTGAAAACTGGCACAAGACAGGGATGCCCTCTCTCACCACTCCTATTCAACATAGTGTTGGAAGTTCTGGCTAGGGCAATCAGGCAGGAGAAAGAAATCAAGGGTATTTAGTTAGGAAAAGAAGAAGTCAAATTGTCCCTGTTTGCAGATGACATGATTGTATATTTAGAAAACCCCATCGTCTCAGCCCAAAATCTCCTTAAGCTGATAAGCAACTTCAGCAAAGTCTCAGGATACAAAATTAATGTGCAAAAATCACAAGCATTCTTATACACCAGTAACAGACAAGCAGAGAGCCAAATCAGGAATGAACTTCCATTCACAATTGCTTCAAAGAGAATAAAATACCTAGGAATCCAACTTACAAGGGATGTCAAGGACCTCTTCAAGGAGAACTACAAACCACTGCTCAGTGAAATCAAAGAGGACACAAACAAATGGAAGAACACACCATGCTCATGGATAGGAAGAATCAATATCGTGAAAATAGCCATACTGCCCAAGGTTATTTGTAGATTCAATGCCATCCCCATCAAGCTACCAATGAGTTTCTTCACCGAATTGGAAAAAACTGCTTTAAAGTTCAAAAAAGAGCCCGCATTGCCAAGACAATCCTAAGTCAAAAGGACAAAGCTGGAGGCGTCACGCTACCTGACTTCAAACTATACTACAAGGCTACAGTAAGCAAAACAGCATGGTACTGGTACCAAAACAGAGATATAGACCAATGGAACAGAACGGAGCCCTCAGAAATAGTGCCACACATCTACAACCATCTGATCTTTGACAAAGCTGAGAAAAACAAGAAATGGGGAAAGGATTCCCTATTTAATAAATGGTGCTGGGAAAATTGGCTAGCCATAAGTAGAAAGCTGAAACTGGATCCTTTCCTTACTCCTTATACGAAGATTAATTCAAGATGGATTAGAGACTTAAGTGTTAGACCTACTACCATAAAAACCCTAGAAGAAAATCTAGGTAGTACCATTCAGGACATAGGCATGGGCAAGGACTTCATGTCTAAAACACCAAAAGCAATGGCAGCAAAAGCCAAAATTGGCAAATGGGATCTAAGTAAACTAAAGAGCTTCTGCACAGCAAAATAAACTACCATCAGAGTCAACAGGCAACCTACAGAATGGGAGAAAATTTTTGCAATCTACTCATCTGACAAAGGGCTCATTTCCAGAATCTACAAAGAACTCAAACAAATATACAAGAAAAAAACAAACAACCCCATCCAAAAGTGGGGAAAGGATATGAACAGACATTTCTCAAAAGAAGACATTCATACAGCCAACAGACACATGAATAAATGCTCATCATCACTCGCCATCAGAGAAATGCAAATCAAAACCACAATGAGATACCATCTCACACCAGTTAGAATGGCAATCATAAAAAAATCAGGAAACAACAGGTGTTGGAGAGGATGTGGAGAAATAGGAACACTTTTACACTGTTGGTGGGAATGTAAACTAGTTCAACCATTATGGAAAACAGTATGGCGATTCCTCAAGGATCTAGAACTAGAGGTACCATATGACCCAGCCATCCCACTACTGGGTATATACCCAAAGGATTATAAAATATTCTACTACAAAGACACATGCACACATATGTTTATTGCGGCACTATTCACAATAGCAAAGACTTGGA
This sequence comes from Piliocolobus tephrosceles, assembly GCF_002776525.5. NCBI lineage: Eukaryota > Metazoa > Chordata > Mammalia > Primates > Cercopithecidae > Piliocolobus > Piliocolobus tephrosceles. The sequence continues at coordinate 7,022,840 of NC_045445.1, read as the reverse complement.
ATCAACCCAAATGTCCATCAGTGACAGACTGGATTAAGAAAATGTGGCACATATACACCGTGGAATACTATGCAGCCATAAAATAGGATGAGTTTGCGTCCTTTGTAGGGACATGGATGCAGCTGGAAACCATCATTCTTAGCAAACTATCACAAGAAGAGAAAACCAAACACCGCATGTTCTCACTCATAGGTGGGAACTGAACAATGAGTTCACTTGGACTCGGGAAGGGGAACATCACACAATGGGGCCTATCATGGGGAGGGGGGAGGTGGGAGGGATTGCACTGGGGAGTTATACCTGATATAAATGATGAATTGATGGGTACTGATGAGTTGATGGGTGCAGCACACCAACATGGCACAAGTATACATATGTAACAAACCTGCACGTTATGCACATGTACCCTAGAACTTAAAGTATAATAAAAAATAAAATAAAAAAAGAAATCATATAGGAAATACATATAACATTTATAAATGCATATGGGTTTTAAAGAAAACATCTTACCCAAAATCATTTATAACTGCCTTTCTTATTACCACTCTAATGAATCCTATAAATTCATTCCATAATTAGCCTTTATATATTTGATTGTGTATCTTTGTATTCATTCACTTGACTCTTCATGCCATTTTTAATAACCACCGTACTAAGAAACTATTTTTATGTTTTATATTATATATAAATATTGTATATACATAATATAAACAGCATATAGTGTTGGTGTATATGTGTGATATATATATCTCAAGAAAAAGTTTCTTAGTAAGGTGGTATATAGAATATATATACATACACACACACACACACACACACATATATTCTAATACTTAGCAGTTAATGCACCCATCATATACTTCAGGTGAGACTCAACCCAACACAGACATCCTCTCAGATTTGACAAGTTTCCCTTTATAGGGATATCACTGTTCTCCATCTACTGAATAATTAAACTTTTGAATTTATATAAGGAAATCATTAACCTCTCAATATCAACCATAGGTATGTTTCTACAAGATAAAAATTTTATATTCAAATCTTATGTCTTATTTCTATTAAAACACTTTTACTTTTCAACGAAATTGGCTCAAGCAGGAGTTTTACAACCCATAAAATAAAGTGACCAAATAAAAGTGGACTGTAAGCAAATAGCCCTGTTTTATACACATCAATTTATCATTGGCTCATTTCTCTTCATAATAGATTAATTTTACTGGGATTTTACTATCATTTTTACCATTATTCTTTTAAATCATTCCACAGTACACTTTTCCAAAGTACTGTTTATATAATCTATGCTCTGCTAATATTGGCTCAGTAAACAATGGAGGAAATGCTTTGTTTAGCAAAAGAAATTTAAAATATCATGTGAACTATCACTATCACATGATTTAAATTGTGTTATTTTGTTTTTTAAAAACATTAGTGTCTTTTTATTTTTTGTTAGGAGATTTAAAAGAGACTGTATGGTATAGTGACGTAAGTGCCAGATCTGTAATTAAACAAACTGGGGTTCCCAACCCAGCTGTATCATGTACAAGATGCCCTGATCTAACTCAGTGTAGGTTCTACCCGTCTTTCAAATAAGAATTATAAAATATACTTGGTAGCTGTTATCAGAATCAAAGGATTGGTAGCATCAAGCAACACCAACATTGGTAACAACTTTTGTTTTCACAAAATGCAAACTGAACAATTTAGCCATCTCTACCACTGAGGACAACTAAAACATTGTAAAAAAGAATTAAAATGCCCATTAAACAAATTAGAGCTAATAATACAGTAAGAAATTTCCAGCAGCCAGAAAATCATAGATAAGAATCTGGATAAAAACTCAAAGCTATTTTGACTCTAAGGGTATACACTGATCCAAAAGGAGAAGCTGAGGAACTATGCTGCACTTTCAGTAACTTTGCAGACCTGAAGGAACAAAAGCCAAAACCTAGGGCCTACCTGATCAGAAATACTGATAAACCTTCTCTTTTTTAGGCTAAAACAAAGGACCTCACTTCCCAGGTTAGGATGCGACAAAAACAATCCCTCACACTGAATTGTACCCCGCTTTGCAACATCTGGGATGTTCAGGGAAATTTAATCAAGAATAGAAATAAAATGTTTAAATCTGAAACCAGTTGAGAAGAAAAAAATGGAATAAGAAGAAAATCAGTCCAGCTGAAACCAAGAAAGGACAAAGAAAATACAGAATTCGAATAAAAAGCTCAAAATAAGACGAATTTGGCCTAAATATATCAGTAATAATCAATGCAAATAAAACAACTGCTCCAGTTAAAAGTTAGAATTGTAAGACTGTATTGGCGAAACACACACACACACACACACAGGCCAGGCACGGTGGCTCATGCCTGTAATCCCAGCACTTTGGGAGGCCAAGGTGGGTGGATCACGAGGTCAAGAGTTCAAGACTATCCTGGTCAACATGGTGAAACCCCGTCTCTACTAAAATACAAAAAAATTAGCTGGACATGGTGGTACGCACCTATAGTCCCAGCTATTTGGGAGGCTGAGGCAGGAGAATCCCTTGAACCTGGGAGGCAGAGGTTTCAGTGGGCCAAGATCACGCCGCTGCACTCCAGCCTGGCTCACAGAGCAAGACTCCATCTCCAAAAAAACACAAACCGCCACAAACCGCCACAAACCGCCACAAACCGCCAACGAGACAAAGACAAAAAAGCAGACAAAGAAAGAAACAAAAACAAAATCAGTTCTTTACAAGAAACAAATCTAAAACAATTTCAACTACAAGTTGAAAGCAGATAGAGACATACATCATGCAAACACTAACAGATGCCTGGTGTACTTATATTAATAGTAAATTTTACTTTTAGGCAAAATTATTACCAAAGATCAAGAGAATCACTGCCTAATGATAGAAGATTTAAACAACTAGTAGGCTTAAGCAACCCTGAAATTGTATGCAACAAATAATGTAAGCTAAAAATACATAAATCAAAATTTAACAGAGCTACAAGTAAAACTAGGCATACATACAGTTCTGCTGGAAGATCTTAACATATAACTCTCAGTAACTAATAGAATGATCAACAGATAAGAATATAGAAGATATTAACATCATAAACAAAATTGACCTAGTGGAAATATTTAGATCACCATATAAAACAGGAAAATATACATTAACCTCAGGAAAATGTAGATCATTTACCAAAAATATTAAGATATAGTTGGACATAAAGCATATCTCAAATTTTAGAGCACTGAAGTATATGTTCTCTGACCACAGAGTAACTAAAAAATGTTTTTAAACTAGAAAACCCCCGTATATTTAAAAATTAATATTCTTAAATAATCTATAGCCAAGGAAAAATTTGTAATGTTTTGAACTAAATCATAATAACTAATACCTATCAAGTTGCATGATATGCATTTAAATCAGTACTCAGAGAAACATGTATAACCTGAAGAACATGTTAGGACAATATAAAAATAAGTCAGCTTGAAATTTAGAAAGAGCAAAATAAATCCTCCAAAGTAGAAATTAGGAAATACTAATAAAATAGAAAAACAAAAATATAGAGGTTCAAAAAGTTAAAGTTGGTTCTTAAAATAATGAACAAAATGTATAATCGTATGTGAAGAGTAATTAAAAGATAAATGACATTAAGTGTAAGAAATCAAAAGGAGACATGACTACAAATACAATAAAGATAATAAGCCTAAAAGGTAGACAAAGTGGACAAACTCATAATTAGCTTACCAAAATGTCAATAGAATATGAACAATCCTGTAATTATGACATACATGTATGTACACACACTAAAAATTCAACAGAAAGAACTTTATTAACTATCAAGTTTTATTAATCATTTGAGGAAGAAAAATTCTAATCTTATACAACTTATTCCATAACATTTAGAAAGAATTTATACTCAACCCATTTAGTGAGGCTAATATACCCTTGATACCTAAACCCAAAACAATGATTTGAAAAAGAGAAATTATAAGCCAGTCTTACTAATGGGCAGAGATATAAAGTGCTAACAAAATAGTAATCCAAACAAAAAAAATAGAAGGATAATCCATTATGCTCAAGTCAGGATTAATCTCAGGAATTCAAAGTTGTTTAACATTAAATAATCAAAAAATATAATTTACTACATTAAACAGGTCAGAAAAGGAAAAATCTTTTATCATGTCAATACGTGCAGGAAAAGCACTTGATAAACCAACATTGAGTCAAAAAGTAACTCTTAAGCAAATCATGCATAGAAGGTAACTTCGCTACCCTGATGATAATTGTCTTCAAAACATATTAGGCTGGGCACGGTGGCTTATACCTGTAATCCCAGCACTTTGGGAGGCTGAGAGGAGAGAATCACTTGAGCCCAGGAATTCGAACCTAGTCTGGACAACAAGCAAGACCCCGTCTCTAAAAAAAAAAAAAAAAAAAAAAAAAAAAAAAGCAAACAAACATATTAACACACATCATACTTAATGGTGATACATCAAAATTTCTTTCAATGCAGATTAGAAGATTAGAACCTAAGGTTTTTCACACTTCAACCAGCCAGGAACAAGATAGAAGCAGCCTTTAACTGTAAAAGGTGCCTTACAGTTTTTCCCTCAATAACATTGAACTTTATCTGAGCCCTGTGTTCCCAGAAAGCCGCTACAGTTAAGAAACATCCCTCTAACCCCAGTGTGTTCCAGAAAAGGGCAAACCACAAAGGGCTACTCTGTCTTCAAATATATTCCCTCATGACACTATCTACCTTTTCTGAGGACAACTTCTTAATTTCCTCTACAAAACTTAAGGCTTTCTCCTTTTCTTTGAGATAAAATCTTTCCCTTTAAAATTGGAAACAAGGTAAGAATATCTACTATAATTAGCCCTGTTCAACATTACTGCTTCATAATGTTCAACATTGTCCTAGCAAGGACAGTGGGACAAGAAAAATTCTAAAAGGTATAGGAATAGAAAAAGAAATCTAGTTGTCATTAGTTGTAGATAGGATCGTTCAAATTTTAAAACGCATAAGAATCTACAGTTAAAACATTAGAATGGGAAGATTTGTTTATTAATAAACCATTTGCATCAATAAAAGTTAGCAGGTTTCCTGGATAAAATATCAATAGAAAAGTATCAAGTGTATTTCTCTAGGCAATAACAGTTACAAATTTTTAAAAACCTGCCATGCACAAAAAAAAAAAAAAAAAAAAAAAAAAAATTCAAGAACCTAGGAATAAAGACGCAAGACCTCTAGTGGGGAGGACTAATATTTTAGATATCACTAAGCCTGTATCAAAACATGTCATGTACCCCATCAATATACCAACTATGTACTCACAAAAATTAACTTAAAAGGTTTAAAAATTTTATTTAGAAACATTTAGAAATACAAATAAAAGATGTGATAATTAAGGATTTGAATACTCACTGAAGTTGAAAATGTCATTTCTCCCCAAACTGACCTGGAGATTTCATATAATCCCAATTAAAATTATAACACGGGGATTATCAGTGCCAGCACAGATGTAGTAAGTGCCCCTTACAGCCTATCTCACTGATTATAGCTAAAATCTCTGGACCAAATACAAAAACAACTATCTGAGGGTTCTGAAAAGTAATAAAAGGCAAACTGGGGAGGTGATTCAATATTTACAAAAACAATTGATACAGAAAGGTTTCTCTCAGGGTTCTTTTATCTTCCAGCTTCAATCTGAATGTGGCCTCAGTCACAGGACTGTACAGTGGAATTAAGTAGCCAAAAATCTGAAAGAAAGCCTGTCTTTGTAGCTAAAGGACCAAGAGAAGGACATGGGAGCCAGTGAGTGTGAGGGGAACCTTGTGTTGGAGAAGGAGATCCTATAATTCTGGATTTGTATAGAAAAAGTCCCAGACTTAAGCCCTGTTTTTCTGACCACAGTACTAAAAAAAGGGGGTCAATTAGAGAATGAGAGGAAAATCCCATTTTTCTGGTATTTTTCTCTGTCACTTTTCACGAAAATTATGTGACAGCAGCATGAGCAGCTAAACTATAGGAGAATCCCGTATTTATCACCAGGATAAAAGAAATATAAGAAAGGCAGGGGGGAGGCTACAGTCCAAAGAGTGTGGAAGAAAATCCCAATTTTTTTTTCTTTTTTCAATAGAGATCATCTAACCTGAAGAGGAAAATGTTTAAAGAAAAAAATAGACAGATGTCCAGAAACCTGTGAAACGATATCAAGTGTTCATGTCATTGGAGTTCCATGAGAAAAGAATGAAATTGGTGCAGAAAATACATTCTAATAAATAAGGCCTAAAAACTTCATACAATTGGTGAAATAGATAAATATAGATATTTAAGACATTCAACTAACTGAGAGCAAGACACATTCAACAAAACCGTGCAGAGACACATCATAATCAAACTGTTAAAAAACTAAAGATAAAGTCTTGAAAGAAGCCAGAGGAAAACTGATACATTACAGATAAGGGGACACTGACTCAAATAGTTGAAACATTTTATGAAAAATAAAGACCAGAAGAGTAGAATAAAATCTGAGTGCTGAAGGTAAGAATGATCTCAGAATTTTATAACAAAGAAAAATGTCTTTCAAGAACTTATGTGAAAAAAACATCTTCAGAAAAATGAAAATGAAAAGTTTCACTAGCAGATCTGCTTTAGCCAAAGGAACTTTGTCTGAAAGGAAGTGATACTTGTCTGAAAGGAAGTGATACCAGAGGGAAGCTTGTAAATTTAAAAATGAAAAGCAGCAGAAATGGTAAATATCTGAGTAAATATAATAGATTCTTATTCTCTTGTTAATTATATAAAATGCACATGACTGTTGAAAACAAAAACTGACATTGTCTACTTTTCAATGTATATAGATGTAATACATGTGACAACTAAAAAGGTGGGAGGACAAAGGGACCTATATTGTTCTTAAGCTTCTACATTTTACTCGAAATGGTGAAATACTCAGTAGACTGAAGTTAGGTAAGAATACTGTAATAACTATAGCAAACACTAAAAAGATAATATAAGCAAAAGTAGCTTAGAAGTAAACAGATACATTAAAATGGAATACTAAAAAGGTTTAGAAAAAAGTATATAAATAAACCTCATTCAATGCAGAAATGATAGTCTTCAACATTGCAAGAAACATTTGATATCCATGTGCAAAATACATCCATCCCTTATCTCATACCTTATCCAAAAATTAATGCAAAAATGGAGTTTAGACTTTAATATGGAAAGTTTCCAAAGAAAAAACCTTTGTGACCTTGGGTTAACAGAGTTTTTAGATACGACAAACAGGCAATGCCAAAAACCTTGATAAACTGGACTTCTTCAAACTTTAAAAACAAACAAAAAAACCAGCTTTTTCTCCTGCACAAGACAAAGCTTTGAGTCTGGCTTTTTTCATTCAGCATAATGTCTCAGATTTTTTTACAAGTGTTGCATATATCAATAGTTTATTCAAATTTATTGCTGTGTAGCATAGAATTGTATGAATATACCACAATTTGTCTATTCATTCATTGAGAGGAACTTGGATAAAATGACACACTTCACCCTGAGAAAAACATTTGCAAATCACTTATCTGTAAAGAGTTCTATCCAGGATATACATTTAGACACTCAAAAATTGATAATATAAAATCAAAAACCCTAATCAAAAATGAAAAGAGATTGAACAGACCCTTCAAAGATATGCATATGGTGAATAACTGCATGCATAGATGTTTAACATCATTCATCCTTAGAGAAATGCAAGAAAAATAACCTCAGCAATATATCACTGTACATGTACTAGGAATGGCTATTTTTTAAAAAGATGATCACAAATGCTGGTGGGGATATGGAGCAACTAAAACTTTGCTATACTACTAGTAAGAATGTAAAATGATACAGCCATTTTGGAAAAAAAAATGGGGTTATAATGTTAAACATACACTTATTGTATGACCCAGCAATCCTGCTTTTGAGAAATGAAAATTAAAGTGCACACAAAATTCTGTATTGTGAAAGTTTACAGCAATATTATTCATAATCCTCAAAAACTGGGTCTACCCAAGTTCTTCTCAATGAATGGACAAATTGTGGTACATTCATACAGTTCTATGCTACACAGCAATAAATCTGAATAAACTATTGATACATGCAACACTTGTAAAAAATCTGAGACATTATGCTGAATGAAAAAAGTCAGATTCAAATGCCCTATCAAAGGCTGCATGTGGTGGCTCATGCCTATAATCGTAGCACTTTGGGAGGCCAAGGCAGGCAGATCCCAAGGTCAGGGGATGGAGACCATCCTGCCCAACATGGTGAAACCCCATCTACTAAAATACGAAAAATTAGCCAGGTGTGATGGCAGTCACCTGTAGCCCCAGCTACTCGGGAGGCTGAGGCAGGGGAATCGCTTGAACCCAGGAGGCGGAAGTTGCAGTGAGCCGAGATTGCACCACTGCACTCCAGCCTGGAGAGAGACTCAGTCTCAAATAGATAGATAGCCCTACCAAAGGTTAACAGATTAGGGGAGTTAGGGGAGTGGGGAATATTTGACAACAAGCATCACAAAGGCATTTTCAGTGGTGATGTAACTGTTCTGTATCTTGATTGTGGTGGTAGTTATACAACTTTATGTACTTGTCAAAACTTATGGAACAGTACACCCTAAAGTTTTGTTTTTCATTTTACATTATGAAATTAAAACAATTAAAAGTTAAACACCTAAAGGTTTTGGTAAAGGTTATTTTGGCAAAGTATATAAGAATGTGAATGAGTGAGTGTGACAAAGAGGAATTATGTTTGTGCATGTGAATTTAACAAAGCTGACTCAAAGTTGTATGGAAATTTACTGGGTCAATAGCCATGACACTCATTAAGAAAGAGGTGAAAGGTCTTGCTCTGTTAAATATGAAGATTAAAAGTATTACTAATTATATAATGAAATATTGGTGCTAGAATAGACAAGTAGAACAACAGGGAAGAAAAAGTCCACAAACAGACCCATATGTGGAGAGACATTTGAATTAGAGCAAGGATGGGAAAGGATAATCTTTTTAGTAAAAAATGCTGGGATAATTGAGTAACGACATGAAAAAAAGTTAAACTGAACCTCCAACTCACTCTTGTATTACCAACTCCAGGTGGATTTTAGACCAAAATGTGAAAATGTGAAAGTTTAAAGCTTTTTCATAATATAGAAGAATGTCACATACGGAAATATTTTTAAGATGAGACACGAAAGGCATAAAGCATACGTGATAAATTCAAGATTAATTTATATCAGTTATATATGATTTTCTCATAAAATTATCTTGAAACTAAAAATGGCCATCAAGATACACAATAGACAAACTATAGAATGTAAGAAGGTATTTGCAGTATCAGTGGATTCTTCTAGAATAAATAGCTCCAACATATAAATGTGAAAAAAAATGGGCAAAAGATGGGCAGGCATGTCAAAGAAGTAAAAATGATGAGTGTATATACATGGAAAGGGTACATGATCAGAAGGGTCTCTCAGGGGCTTCCTGGTGCCAATGATATTATTTACTTGATTACTGGTTACACAGTTATCTGAATTAGTCATGATTTTGTATATCTGTTAGAATGTATATTTTATGTTACATGTGAAAGATAAAAATCAAGATATTTATAGCCAGTTATTTCTGTAACACTTTCTAGCAAAAATAAGACGGTAAATTGTCCTTAATTTTATTTATAGCAGACATTTACTTCAGGTAGGATATGAAAGTTGCATTGCATTGCTTTAAATAAAATCACTGGTAAAATAGAAAACTATTTTTGATATTATTGTGTGGTAAGTTTTCTTACTATTCAAGCTCAAATTTGTGTTCTTATCCATACTTAATTCTTGGTATAAGAAATGAAAGTATGAAAACTAACTCACCTACTTCCCAGCTGTGTGGTCCTGACTGACCAAGTCACTGACTCCTTAAACTTCTGTTTCCGCTTCATTATAGAGGTAATAACATTATCTATGTCTTCTGTTTCTGGTGGGGATTAAATGAAGTATCTTTTGCAGAGTATATAGCACATAGTAAACATTGAATACTTGGTCATCGCAATCATTATTAATGTATAATTGTAGTAATTGTATTCCTCAGCTAATTTAAGTAAGAGCAGTCAAACAGTCCTTGATTGCATTCCAGTCTGTGCTACTTCTTAGTAGGTGACTGTAACCTCTCAGACTTTCAATTTCATCATATGAAATGGAGATAAGTACACTTCTTTAGTTGTAGGGCTTAAATTAGAAGATGTATGCAAAATCTCAGGGTCTGAAATTTGGCAGATACCCCTAAGCATGCAGTTATATCACTCCAGAGGAGTCTACTATGGGATAATACCATGGCAGAAGCTCAGAGAATGAATCAACTTAGATTTTCTAAATGATTTCCCAGTGAGCCTCTGCTCCTTGAGCATTCTCAAAGTGTTACAGCTATAGCTGTTCTGTTTTTTGTCAGATGTCACATCCCTTCTGATAGTTTGTGTATTTTTCCCAGCCCAAATCTCATGTTGAATTGTAATCCCCAATGCTGGAGGTGGGGCCTGATGGAAGGTGTTCGAGTCATGGGGAAAATCCCTCATGGCTTGGTGCTGTCATAGTGAGTTCTCTCAAGATAACATCTTTTAAAAGTGTGTGGTACCTTCCCCATCCCGCTTTCACCATATGAGACGCCTACTCCCTTCACCTTCAGTTATGACTACAAGCTTCCTGAGGCCTTAGAAGCCAATGAGATACCAGCATCATGCATCTTGTAAAGGCTGCAGAACCATGAGCCAATTAAACCTATTTTCTTTCTAATTTATAAGCAATGCAAGAATGGTCTAACAGAAAATTGGTACTGAGGACTGTGGCACTGCAATAAAGATAATTGAAAATGTGGAGGCAGTTTTGGAACTGGGTAACAAGCAGAAGTTGGAAGAGTTTGGGGGGCTCAGAAGACAGGAAGATGAAGGAAAGTTTGAAACTTCTTACAGACTGGTTAATTGGATGTGACCAAAATGCTGATAGTGATATGGACAGTGAAGTCCAGGCTGCTGAGATCTCAGGTGAAAATGAGAAACTTAGTGGGAACTGGAGCACAGGTCAGGTATGTTAGGCTTTAGCAAAGAGCTTGGCTACATTCTGTTCATGACTCAGAGGTCTGGGGAAGTTTGAGCTTGAGAGTGATGACCCTAAAATATCTGGTAGAAGAAATATCTGAGCAGAAAGTATTCAAGATTTTGATTCTAACAGCCTATGTTCAGATGCAGCAGCAAAGAAATGACTTCAAGTTGGAACTTATATTTAAACAGGAAGCAGAGTGTTAGAGTTTGGGAAATTTGCAACCTAGCCACATGGCAAAGAAAGAAAAACTTTTTAGGAGAGGAATTCAAACAAGCTGTAGAGCAACCAGTTTCTGGAGATAGTTGCATACATGAAAGAGAGCTAACTGCTGACATTAAAGACAATGGAGCAAAGGCTTTGAAGGCATTTTAGAGTCCTTCCTGGAAGCCCCTCCCATCACAGTCCCAGGACCCTGCTGCTCTAAATAGCCTCTGGAGAGTGCTCCCAACATCCCAGCTGCTCTAGCTGTGGCTCAAAGGGGCCCAGGTACAGCTCAGGCTGCTATTTTGGAGAACACAAGTCATAAGCCTTGGCAGCTTCCACATGGTGTTAAGCCTTTAGGTGCACAGAATATAAGACTGAACATTTGGCAGCCTCTGCTTAGATTTCGGAGGATGTATGGAAAATTCTGGGTGCCCAGGCAGAAGCCTGCTACAGGGTAGAGCCCCCCCTAGAGAATTCCTACTAGGTCAGTTCCATGGGGAAATGTGGGGTTGGAGCCCCCACCCAGAATCCCCAACGGGGCACTGCCTGGTGGAGCTATGAGAAGGCATCCACTGCCTTCCAGATTTCAGAATGGTATACCCACTCTCAGCTTGTGCCCTCAGCACGGAAAGCCACAATCAGTCGAACTCCAGGCCTTGAAAGCTGCCTCAGGGGCTGAACCCTGCAAAACAGGGGCAGAGCTGCCCAACACCCTGGAAGCCCACCCCTTGCACCAGTGTGCCCTGGATGTGGGACATGGAGTCCAAAGAGATTATTTTTGAACTTTAAGATTTAATAACTGCCTGCTGGGTTTCAAACCTGCATGAGGCCTGTAGCCCCTTTCTTTTGGTCAGTTTTTCACTTTGGAATAACAATGTTTACCCAACACCTATTCACCCCTTGTCTCTTGGGGGAAAAAAAAGTTTCATAGGTGGAAGGAATTTGCCTTATCTCAGATCAGACTTTGGACATTGGACTTTTGAGATAATGGTGGAATAAGACTTTGGGGGACTGTTAAGGTATGATTGTATTTTTGCAGTGTGAGAAGGACTTGAGATTTTGGATGGGCCAAAGGCAGAATGACATAGTTTGGACATTCATCCCTACCAAATCTCATGTTGAATTGTAATTCCCAATGCAGGAGGTGTGAATTGGTGGGAGGTGTTTGGGTCATGGGGCAAATCCCTCATGGCTTGGTGCTATCTTCACAATAATAAGTTGTTGCAAGATCTGGTCATTTAAGAGTGTGTGGCACCTGCCTTCTACTCTCTCCCGTTTCTGCTTACATCCACCATGATTGTAAGCTTCCTGAGGCCTCCCTAGAAGCTGAGTAGATGCCAGCACCATGCTTCCTATAAAGCCTGAAGAACTGCGAATCAAACCTCTTTATAAATTACCCAGTGTCAGGTACTTCTTTATAGCAATGCAAGAATGGCCTAATATAACTTCTGCAAAAAAGAACTACAAAACACTGATAAAAGCAATCAGATGACACATACAAATGGGAAAACATCCCATGCACTTGGAATGGAAGAACATTATTCACATGACCATACTAACTAAAGAATTCTACAGATTAAATGACATTCTTGTCAAATTACCAATATCATTTTTTACAGAATTAGAAAAAAAACATCCTAACAGGTCATATGAAACCAAAAAAAGATTTAATAGCAAAGCAATCCTAAGCAAAAAGAGCAAAGCTGAAAGTGTAACATTACCTGACTTCTAATTATATTACAGTTCTATCTATAGTAACCAAAACAACATGGTACTGGTATAAAAATAAACATATACATCAGTGGAACAGAATAGAGAACCCAGAAATAAAGCCACCTACATACAACCAAGTGATCTTCAACAAAGTCAACAAAAATATATGCTGGAGAAGTACACCTTATTTAATAAATTGTGCTGAAAAAATTGGTTAGTCATATGTAGAAAAATGAAACTGGATCCATACCTCTCACCATATATAAGAATTAACTAAAGATAAAGACATAAATGTAATACCTGAAACTATAAAAGTACTAGAAGAAAACCTAGGAAATATTCTTCTGGATATTGGCCTAGGAAAATAACTAAGTCATCAAAAGCAAATGTAATGAAACCAAAAATAGACAAATGGGACTTAAAGCTTTTGCACAGAAAAAAAAAAAAAAAAAAAAAAAAGAACCTACAAATGTTTGTAAATGTTGCATCTGACAAAGGGCTAACATCTAGAATTTACAATAAATTCAAACAACTCAATAACAAAAAAGCAAATAGTCCCATTAAAAAGTGGGCCAAGGATAAGAACATTTTTCAAAAGACATGCAAATGGCCGACACATTTATGAAAAAGTGCTCAATATCACAAATCAGAGAAATTCAAATTAAAATCAAAATGAGGTATCTTATACCAGTCAGAAGGGCTATTAAAAAGTCAGAAACAACAGATGTTGGTGAGTATGTGGAGAAAAGGGAACACTTATAGATCCTTGCCAGGAATGTAAATTAATATAACCTGTATGGAAAACAGTATGGAGATTTCTGAAAGAACTAGAAACAGCACTACCATTTGATCCAGCAATCCCACTACTGGGTAACTACCCCCATCAAAAAAAAAAAAAAGAATTATATCAAAAAAGATACCTGCACTCTGATGTTTATCATACCACTACTCACAATAGCAAAGTCATGGAAACTAAGTACCAATGGAGCATTAAAGAAATTATGGTATAGGGGGCGGAGCAAGATGGCCGAATAGGAACAGCTCCAGTCTCCAGCTCCCAGCGCGAGCGACACAGAAGACAGGTGATTTCTGCATTTTCAACTGAGGTACTGGGTTCATCTCACTAGGGAGTGCCGGACAATTGGTGCTGGTCAGCTGCTGCAGCCTGACTAGCCAGAGCTGAAGCAGGGCGAGGCATCACCTCACCTGGGAAGCTCAAGAGGGAAGGGAATCCCTTTTCCTAGCCAGGGGAACTGCGACACACAACACCTAGAAAATCGGGTAACTCCCACCCCAATACTGCGCATTACCAAGGGTCTTAGCAAGCGGGCACACCAGGAGATTATATCCCACACCTGGCCGGCAGGGTACCACGCCCAAGGAGCCTCCCTCATTGCTAGCACAGCAGTCTGCTATCTAAGGGCAAGGCAGCAGCGAGGCTGGGGGAGGGGCACCCGCCATTGCTGAGGCTTAAGTAGGTAAACAAAGCCTTTGGGAAGCTCCAACTGGGTGAAGCTCACAGCAGCTCAAGGAAACCTGCCTGTCTCTGTAGACTGCGCCTCTGGGGACAGGGCTCAGCTAAAGGAGCACAAGCCTGTGCAAACGCGAACGACTCTGTCTGACAGCTTTGAAGAGAGCAGTGGATCTCCCAACACGGAGGTTGAGATCTGAGAAGGGGCAGGCTGCCTGCTCAAGTGGGTCCCTCACCCCTGAGTAGCCTAACTGGGAGACATCCCCGACTAGGGGCAGACCGACACCCCACACCTCACACGGTGGAGTACACCCCTGAGAGGAAGCTTCCAAAGCAAGAATCAGACAGCTACACTCGCTGTTCAGCAATATTCTATTTTCTGCAGCCTCTGCTGCTGATACCCAGGCAAACAGGGTCTGGAGTGGACCTCAAACCATCTCCAACAGACCTACAGCTGAGGGTGCTGACTCTTAGAAGGAAAACTAACAAACAGGAAGGACACCCACACCAAAACCCCATCAGTACGTCACCATCATCAAAGACCAGAGGCAGATAAAACCACAAAGATGGGGAAAAACCAGGGCAGAAAAGCTGGAAATTCAAAGAATAAGAGCGCATCTCCCCCTCCAAAGGAATGCAGCTCATCGCCAGCAACGGATCAAACCTGGACGGAGAATGACTTTGATGAGATGAGAGAATAAGGCTTCAGTCCATCAAACTTCTCAGAGCTAAGGGAGGAATTAGATACCCAGGGCAAAGAAACTAAAAATCTCGAAAAAAGAGTGGAAGAATTGATAACTAGAATAACTAATGCGAAGAAGGCCATAAACGAACTGACAGAGATGAAAACCATGACACGAGAAATACGTGACAAATGCACAAGCTTCAGTAACTGACTCGATCAACTGGAAGAAAGAGTATCAGCAATTGAGGATCAAATGATTGAAATGAAGCAAGAAGAGAAATTTAAAGAAAAAAGAAGAAAAAGAAATGAACAAAGCCTGCAAGAATTATGGGATTATGTAAAAAGACCAAATCTACGTCTGATTGGGGTGCCTGAAAGTGAGGGGGAAAAATGGAACCAAGTTGGAAAATACTCTTCAGGATATCATCCAGGAGAACTTCCCCAACTTAGTAGGGCAGGCCACCATTCAAATTCAGGAAATACAGAGAAAGCCACAAAGATACTCCTCAAGAAGAGCAACTCCAACACACATAATTGTCAGATTCACCAAAGCTGAAATGAAGGAAAAAATATTAAGGAAAGCCAGAGAGAAAGGTCGGGTTACCCACAAAGGGAAGCCCATCAGGCTAACAGCAGATCTCTGGGCAGAAACTCTACAAGCCAGAAGAGAGTGGGGGCCAATATTCAACATTCTTAAAGAAAAGAATTTTAAACCCACAATTTTATATCCAGCCAAACTAAGTTTCATAAGTGAAGGAGAAATAAAACCCTTTACAAATAAGCAAATGCTTAGAGATTTTGTCACCACCAGGCCTGCCTTACAAGAGACCCTGAAGGAAGCCCTAAACATGGAAAGGAACAACCGGTACCAGCCATTGCAAAAACAGGCCAAAATGTAAAGACCATCGAGGCTAGGAAGAAACTGCATCAACTAATGAGCAAAATAACCAGTTTATATCATAATGGCAGGATCAAATTCACACATAACAATATTATCCTTAAATGTAAATGGACTAAATGGTCCAATTAAAAGACACAGACTGGCAAACTGGATAAAGAGTCAAGACCCATCAGTCAGCTGTATTCAGGAGACCCATCTCACATGCAGAGACATACATAGGCTCAAAATAAAGGGATGGAGGAAGATCTACCAAGCAAATGGAGAAAAACAACAACAAAAAAAGCAGGGGTTGCAATCCTAGTCTCTGATAAAACAGACTTTAAACCATCAAAGATCAAAAGAGACAAAGAAGGCCATGACATAATGGAAAAGGGATCAATTCAACAGGAAGAGCTAACTATCCTAAATATATATGCACCCAAAACAGGAGTACCCAGATTCATAGATCAAGCCTTTAGAGACTTACAAAGAGACTTAGACTCCCATACAATAATAATGGGCGACTTCAACACCCCACTGTCAACATTAGACAGATCAACGAGACAGAAAGTTAACAAGGATATCCAGGAATTGAACTCATCTTTGCAACAAGCAGAGCTAATAGACATCTACAGAACTGTCCACCCCAAATCAACAGAATATACATTGTTCTCAACACCACGTCACACTTATCCCAAAATTGACCACATAATTGGAAGTAAAGCACTCCTCAGCAAATGTGAAAGAACAGAAATTATAACACACTGTCTCTCAGACCACAGTGCAATCAAACTAGAACTCAGGACTAAGAAACTCAATCAAAACCACTCAACTACACGGAAACTGAACAATATGCTCCTGAATGACTACTGGGTACATAACAAAATGAAGGCAGAAATAAAGTTGTTCTTTGAAACCAATGAGAACAAAGATACAACATACCAGAATCTCTGGGACACATTTAAAGCAGTGTGTAGAGGGAAATTTATAGCACTAAATGCCCACAAGAGAAAGCAGGACAGATCTAAAATTGACACCCTAACATCACAATTAAAAGAACTAAAGAGCAAACACATTGAAAAGCTAGCAGAAGGCAAGAAATAATTAAGATCAGAGCAGAACTGAAGGAGATAGAGACACAAAAAACCCTCCAAAAAAAATCAATGAATCCAGGAGTTGGTTTTTTGAAAAGATCAACAAAATTGATAGACCATTAGCAAGACTAATAAAGAAAAGAGAGAAGAATCAAATAGATTCAATAAAAAATGATAAAGGGGATATCACCACCCACCCCACAGAAATACAAACTACCATCAGAGAATACTACAAACACCCCTAAGCAAATCAACTAGGAAATCTAGAAGAAGTGGATACATTCCTGGACACATACATCCTCCCAAGACTAAACCAGGAAGAAGCTGAATCCCTGAATAGACCAGTAGCAGGCTCTGAAATTGAGGCAATGATTAATAGCCTACCAACCAAAAAAAGGCCAGGACCAGATGGATTCACAGCTGAATTCTACCAGAGGTACAAGGAGGAGCTGGTACCATTCCTTCTGAAACTATTCCAATCAATAGAAAAAGAGGGAATCCTCCCTAACTCATTTTATGAGGTCAACATCATCCTGACACCAAAGCCTGGCAGAGACACAAAAAAAAAAAAGAGAATTTTAGAACAATATCCCTGATGAACGTCGATGCAAAAATCCTCAATAAAATACTGGCAAGCCGGATCCAGCAGCACATCAAAAAGCTTATCCACCATGATCAAGTGGGCTTCATCCCTGGGATGCAAGGCTGGTTCAACATACGCAAATCAATAAACGTAATCCAGCATATAAACAGAACCAAAGACAAAAACCACATGATTATCTCAATAGATGCAGAAAAGGCCTTTGACAAAATTCAGCAGAAAAGGCCTTTGACAAAATTCAACAGCCCTTCATGCTAAAAACGCTCAATACATTCGGTATTGATGGAACTTACCTCAAAATCATAAAAGCTATTTATGACAAACCCACAGCCAATATCATACTGAATGGGCAAAAACTGGAAAAATTCCCTTTGAAAACTGGCACAAGACAGGGATGCCCTCTCTCACCACTCCTATTCAACATAGTGTTGGAAGTTCTGGCTACGGCAATCAGGCAAGAGAAAGAAATAAATGGTATTCAATTAGGAAAAGAAGAAGTCAAATTGTTCCTCTTTGCAGATGACATGATTGTATATTTAGAAAACCCCATTGTCTCAGCCCAAAATCTCCTTAAGCTGATAAGCAACTTCAGCAAAGTCTCAGGATACAAAATTAATGTGCAAAAATCACAAGCATTCTTATACACCAGAAACAGACAAACAGAGAGCCAAATCATGAATGAACTTCCATTCACAATTGCTTCAAAGAGAATAAAATACCTAGGAATCCAACTTACAAGGGATGTCAAGGACCTCTTCAAGGAGAACTACAAACCACTGCTCAGTGAAATCAAAGAGGACACAAACAAATGGAAGAACATACCAGGCTCATGGATAGGAAGAATCAATATCGTGAAAATGGCCATACTGCCCAAGGTTATTTATAGATTCAATGCCATCCCCATCAAGCTACCAGTGAGTTTCTTCACAGAATTGGAAAAAACCGCTTTAAAGTTCATATGGAACCAAAAAAGAGCCCACATTGCCAAGACAATCCTAAGTCAAAAGAACAAAGCTGGAGGCATCACTCTACCTGACTTCAAACTATACTACAAGGCTACAGTAACCAAAACAGCATGGTACTGGTACCAAAACAGAGATCTAGACCAATGGAACAGAACAGAGTCCTCAGAAATAATACCACACATCTACAGCCATCTGATCTTTGACAAACCTGAGAAAAACAAGAAATGGGGAAAGGATTCCCTATTTAGTAAATGGTGCTGGGAAAATTGG
This sequence comes from Piliocolobus tephrosceles, assembly GCF_002776525.5. NCBI lineage: Eukaryota > Metazoa > Chordata > Mammalia > Primates > Cercopithecidae > Piliocolobus > Piliocolobus tephrosceles. The sequence goes on along the minus strand of NC_045445.1, from coordinate 7,003,845 downwards.
CTAGCCATAAGTAGAAAGGTGAGACTGGATCCTTTCCTTACTCCTTATACGAAAATTAATTCAAGATGGATTAGAGACTTAAATGTTAGACCTAATACCATGAAAACCCTAGAAGAAAACCTAGGTAATACCATTCAGGACATAGGCATGGGTAAGGACTTCATGTCTAAAACACCAAAAGCAACGACAACAAAAGCCAAAATTGACAAATGAGATCTAATGAAACTAAAGAGCTTCTGCACAGCAAAAGAAACTACCATCAGAGTGAACAGGCAACCTACAGAATGGGAGAAAATTTTTGCAATCTACTCATCTGACAAAGGGCTAATATCCAGAACCTACAAAGAACTCAAAAATGTTTACAAGAAAAAAACAAACAACCCCATCAAAAAGTGGGCAAAGGATATGAACAGACATTTCTCAAAAGAAGACATTCATACAGCCAACAGACACATGAAAAAATGCTCATCATCACTGGCCATCAGAGAAATGCAAATCAAAACCACAATGAGATACCATCTCACACCAGTTAGAATGGCAATCATTAAAAAGTCAGGAAACAACAGGTACTGGAGAGGATGTGGAGAAATAGGAACACTTTTACACTGTTGGTGGGATTGTAAACTAGTTCCACCATTATGGAAAACAGTATGGCAATTCCTCAAGGATCTAGATCTAGATGTACCATATGACCCAGCCATCCCACTACCTGGTATATACCCAAAGGATTATAAATCATGCTGCTATAAAGACACATGCACACGTATGTTTATTGCGGCACTATTCACAATAGCAAAGACTTGGAATCAACCCAAATGTCCATCTGTGACAGACTGGATTAAGAAAATGTGGCACATATACACCATGGAATACTATGCAGCCATAAAGGATGAGTTTGTGTCCTTTGTAGAGACATGGATGCAGCTGAAAACCATCATTTTCAGCAAACTATCGCAAGAACAGAGAACCAAACCCTGCATATTCTCACTCATAGCTGGGAACTGAACAATGAGTTCACTTGGACTCGGGAAGGGGAACATCACACACTGGGGCCTATCGTGGGGAAGGGGGAGTGGGGAGGGATTGCATTGGGAGTTATACGTGATGTAAATGACGAGTTGATGGGTGCTGACAAGTTGATGGGTGCAGCACACCAACATGGCATAAGTATACATATGTAACAAACCTGCACGTTATGCACATGTACCCTAGAACTTAAAATATAATAATAATAATAAATAAATAAAAGAAATTATGGTATATATACCATGGAATACTATTCAGTTATGCAACAATGAAATGTTTTTTTGCAGCAACATGGATGAAACTAGAGGCCATTAACTTAAATAAGGTAACTCAGAAATAGAAAGTCAACTATCACATGTTCTCACTTATAAGTGAAGCTAAACATGAGTACACATGGATATACAGAGTGGAAGAGGCATTAGATACTTAAAATGGTGGGAGGTGGGAGGGGGTAAGGGTTAAAAAAAAAATCACCTACTGGGTATAATGTTCACTCTTCAGGTGATGACTACACTAAGTTCCCAGAGACTTCACCATTATGCAATACATTTATGTAAGAAATCTGTACTTCTACCCCTTAAACATAAACATTAAAAAAATTAAAATGTATTCTTATTCCCTAGCCCTGAGTGTTCATTTTTTGACAGATGTTTGTATGCTAATAGAAATTTCAGAAAGCCATATTCTGAAAATTAATCTAATTATAATCTGTTTACAATTATCTTTCACTTGACTCAGACCCTGATATCAATTCTATGACCGTAAGTTACTATCTGTGTGACATTCTGGAAAGTTATCTCTCTGGACCTATTTCCACATCTGCAAAGAGAAGTGGTAACAAAAATTTATTGATGTATACCAGTGCTGGGTACTAAAGAAGGTACCTAATATATCAGCATTTACTTTTAATACCTATAAACCATACAAGATAAGTACTATTATTGTTTTGATTTTCACTTTTACAGATGAGAAAAATGAAACAGGTTAAGTAAACTGTCTAAGATTATGCTGTAGATACATCAAGATTCGAGTTCAGGTCATTCTATTGTCAAAATCCAAATTCTACAGTACCTCATGGCTTCTCAATCAATGGAATATCTACTGTGTGGCAATCTACATTCATCATTCTCATAATCTTGCAGGATTAAAGGAACTATTACTCATGCAATGCCTGGCATGGGGCCCAATGTGAAGCAGACACAAAAAAATAGTACAGTTAGTCTTTTTCCCAGCACTGTTAAAAAAAACCCAAAACACACCACATTTTTTTTTAAACTGGATAACAGAATCTACAAGACATTTGTTCTTCCCACATGTTTAACATTTAGTCCATCTATATGGTAATGTATGTAGTAACATTGTTATGAAAATGTCTTGAAATGTAAGCTATTGGAAGCACATTTTACATGGCAAGGAAAACAAAAATGATGCATTTTAAGATTGAGCCAATAACAATTTTTTTTTAACAGATTCACAAATTCGTGAGTCATTCTGGGTGCTTCAGAGGATCCCTTAAATAATCTGAAATTGCATGCAAAACGTGTACATTTGAGCAGCAGCTCGTTTGTTTGGAATTAGAATTCTGAATTTTCATAGTATTTGTGTAGGATTCATGATCTCAAATGCTTTAGAACAACCATCAAAATAAATTCAATTTTTCTGAAGGCAGGCATTTTAATTGTCTGTTCTTCACCTCATTGATGAGGGAGGGTTTCATACCCTAGGGTTATGGAGGTGGCCAAACATGGTACCTGACACTGCACAGGTGAGATCAATAGCAATTTGTCAGTCACAATCCAGTGGAGGAAGACACGACATACCATGCAGGGCCAAACAGGGGTTGCACTTGTGAAGAGTGAACATGTAGTCACTGTGGGAGGCAGGATTTACAGTATCAAGAGTGAAATGTGCCTGGTTCTTGTGGAGTGTGTGATTGACTTGCTTGCCAGCTATAGGCTGGAAAAGAACTGAAACTCCTTACTCAGGGATAAGCAGGAACTGCACTTGGTCCTGGAATAAAAGATTGTTTGTTGGGGGTGGGGGGCGGAGGGAACCTTATCTGCAGGAGCAGAGTAGGGAGGGAAACTTTCAGTTAGGCCATCCGAAGCCTTCCTGATTTTACCAGATGTCAAGGCAGCATATTACATCAGTCCTTAATTTTAGGTCTTACAGCACAAAAAGGTTGGCAAGATGTATTAACAGTCTTTAAACCATATATGATCTTTCACTTCAGGGCTCTTCTTTTAGAAGTTTATCCTTATGAAAATAAGATATTTGCACAGCACAGAGTTGTTTTTAATAGAGAAAAATCCAAAGAAATGTAAATGTCTGTCGTTGAAAAAAGAGTTACATTTTGGCATATTCAAATAATGGAATACTATGTACCGTTAGTTTAAAGTGCCAAAAAAATAATGACATGACCTGAAACAATCTCTAGGTGTTAAAGAGGTTTAACATAGACTATGTATATTCTATTCCCTGTATATTTGCATAGAAAAAGTACTGGAAGAGTATGTTCCAAAATGTTACCAGTGATTCACTTTTCCATGGCGAGATTGCAGATGACTTATTTTCCTTTTGCGTATGTATTATTTTCCAAAAATTTCTGTAACTTGTGTTCCTTGTGTAATAACAAAGTTGTTTTACCCACACACCAATTGCATGTTTGATTTAACACATAAGCAACCATCAATCTTACCGAGGTAAACAAGTTGAGGGGGAAGATGTTCTTCTAAAAAATAAATGCAGAACTGGGATGGTAGAAAGGAAACAGGGTTAATGTGCAGCTCCCACTGGGATAGACAAAACAGCATGTGGAGACTCACACTGTAATCTTTTGCTCCAAAAACCACCACAGGAACACACCAGGAAAACAAAATAATTCACATATCCTTTGAAAGCAGCAGCATGCTGCTGCAAATTCTGCAGGACAGGCTAAAAATTGTGAGTTCCCGAAGTGTGAGAGAAGGAAAACTTGCCTTAGAACACACACCCACACTGAAGAATCTGAAAATTCAGATCATAAAAGGATTTAACCTAACCTAGAGCTGAAATGGACTTAGGGAGTGGCATAAAACATGTAAGTAGAAGTAGCAGTGGAAAGTGCCTTGCAGGCACTCCCAGTCTCCAGCTCTAGCTTACAGAAGCCATCCCTGACAATCTCACAGGGCCCTCAGGGAAGATACCCAGCTAAATTGGAGAGCCGTAGCAGGGTAAAGGAAGCTTCCAACTGAAGTTGGTGGTGTTTTCAACTGGGCATAAATTCTCTTGAGTGGAGTTCCAGGGATAAGTGGGAACTGCTGTAGATTCCAGCACAGGATGGCAGGAGCCACAGCCCAAGGAGTGGGCAGACAGGGAGGAGTGAGGTTATGCTTGCTTTCTCAGTGGGGAAGCTCATGGCCTGAAGGAGACTGAGGGTAGGGGGCACGGTGGGAGGGCCTCGTCAACTGCCTGGGAGCTGGATGAAGACTGTCAACTATCCCCCACCTCCTGGCAAACTATATGGCACAGCAGAGGCTCCCCTCTGGAACACAACCCGACTGGTCTGAGAACCACCCCCAAGCCTCACAGAGACCACACAGCAAGCCCCCTCAAGGAGAGGCTGAGCCAAGACCTGTCTAACCCTGCCCCCCATGATGGCATTTCTCTACCTACCCTGGTAGCCAATGACAAAAGATAGAAACTCTTGGGAGCTTTATGGCCCCACCTATTGCCTGAGAAACCAAAATACTCATCCCAGCCAACTTAGGACAAGCATAGATCCCCTGCTACAACTGCAGCTGGTGCTCTCTTGAAAGTGCCACCTCCTGCTGCTAATCAACTCAGGCCATTACAGCAACTCATGACAAAATAATCCTGATCCCAGGAAAGAAAAGACAACAGCTAATTCCACTGCCTACAACATCCTGGCTAGCCAGAGGTCCCTAGTGTGTCCATATGACAACTTCACTGCTAGCGTTACCAGCATTCAAGAAAGCCAGCACACTAAATATATGTACAACTAAGGTCTCTCACACAGTCTACTTCACTTTCCTGCTGCCTCCACCAAAGCAGGTGCTGGTATTCAGGGCTAGAAGACCTCAAGATGGATCAGGTCACAGGACTCTTTGCAGATATTTCCCAGCACAAGCCCAGAGCCCGGTAGCCCCGCTGGGTGGCTAGACTTGTAAGAGCAATAGCAATCACTACAGTCTAGCTCTCAGGAATCCCCATCCCTAGGGGAAGGAGGAGAGTAGCACATCAAGGGATCAACCTGTGGGACAAGAGAATCTGAACAGAAAGCCTTGAGTTTCAGACTTCTACACTGAAATCGTCTACTTAAATGAGAAGGAACCAGAAAAGTAATTCTGATATGACAAAACAGGGTTCTATAACATTCCAAAAATCACACCAGCTCCCCAACAACAAATCCACAAGAAATGTCTGAATTGCCAGCTAAAGAATTCAGAAGGTTCATTATTAAGCTATTCAAGGAGATACCAGAGAAAGGTGAAAAGCAATTTAAATAAGTTTAAAAAATACTGAATATGGATTAGTTCTCCAGAAAAATAAACAATCACAACTTCTGGAAATGAAAGACACTTATAGAAATTCAAAATGCAGTGGAAAATTTCAAGAATTGACTAGAATAAATAGAAGAACTTCGGAGCTCAAAGACACGGCTTTTGAATTAACTCAATCATACAAGGAAAAATAAAAAACTATTAAAAATGACGAACAAAGCCAAGAAATTTGGGATAATATTAAATGGCAAAACCTAAGAATTGGTGTTCATGAGGAAGAGGAGAAATCTAGAAGTTTAGAAAACATATTTGGGGGAATAATCGAGGAAAGCTTTCCTGGCATTGTTAGAGATCTAGATATCCAAATTTAAGAAGCACAAAGAACACCTGGAAAATTCATTGTAAAAAGATCACCTAGGCACATAGTCATCAGGTTATCTAAAGTCAACATGAAGGAAAGAATCTCAAGAGCTTTGAGACAGAAGCATCAGATAACCTACAAAGGAAAACCTATCAGATTAACAGCACATTTCTCAGCAGAAACCTTACAAGACAGAAGGGATTATGGTCTCATCTTTAGCCTCCTGAAACAAAATAATTGTCATCCAAAATTTTGTATCTAGCAAAACTAAGTTTCATGAATGAAGGAGAGAGAGTCTTTTTCAGACAAGCAAATGCTGAGATAATTTGCTAAAAGGAGTTCTCAATCTTGAAACAAAACTTCAAAATACACCAAAATAGAAGCTCCTTAAAGAATAAATCTCACAGGGCCTATAAAACACAATGAAGAAAAAATCAAGGCATTAAGACAGCAACTAGCATGATGAAATAGAACAGTAATCCTATATGTCAATATTAATATGGAATGTAAATAGCCTAAATGTTCCACTTAAAAGATACAGAATGGCAGAATGGATCAAAAATCCACCAACCAGGTATTGGTGATCTTCAAAAGACTCACCTAGCTCATAAGGACACACAGAAACTCAAAGTAAAGGGGTAGAAAAAGGTATTCCATACAAATGAAAACCAAAAATGAACAGGAGTAGCTATTCTTGTATCAGAGAGAACAGGCTTTAAAGCAACAGGTAAACACACACACACACACACACACACACACACACCAAAGAGGGACATGATATAATGATAAAAAGATTAGTCCAACAGGAAAATATCACAATCCTAAATATATATGCATGTAACACTGGAGCTCCCAAATTTATAAAACAATTGCTACTAGACTTAAGAAATGAGATAGACAGCAACGCAATAATATTCGGGGACTGCAATACTTCACTGACAGCAGTAGATAGGTCATCAAGACCTAAAGTCAACAAAAACAACGGACTTAAACTATACCATAGGAAAAAAATGGACTTAATATTTACAGAACATTCTCCCCAACAACTGCAGAATATACATTCTTTTTTCCAGCACATGGAATATTCTCCAAGATAAACTATGTGTTAGGTCACAAAAGAAGTCTCAATAAATATAAGAAAACCAAAATTATATCAAGCATCCTCTCAGACTACAGTGGAATAAACCTGGAAATTAACTCCAAAAAAACCCTAAACTATACAAATACATGGAAATTAAATAATCTGCTCTTGAATGATCTTTGGGTTAACAATGAAATTAAGATGGAAATTAATTTTTTTAGCTGAATAATAGTGACAACCTATCAAAACCTCTGTGATACAGCAAAAGTAGTGCTGAGAGGAAAGTTCATAGCATTAAATGCCCACATCAAAAAAGTCTGAAAAAGCATAAGTAGACAATCTAAGGTCACACCTCATGGAACTGGAGAAAAAAAGAACAATTCAACCCCAAACCAGCAGAAGAAAAGCAGTAACAAAGATCACAGTGGAACTATTAAATTTAAACCAAAATAAAAAAATACAGAAGATAAATGAAACAACCTGGGTCTTTGAAAAGAAAAACAAAATTGATGGACCATTAGCTAGCTTAACCAAGAAAAGAAAGGAGATCCAAATAAGCTCAATTAGAAATGAAATGGGGCCAGGCATGGTGGCTCACACCTGTAATCCCAGCACTTTGGGAGGCTAGGTCGGAAGATCACGAGGTCAGGAGATTGAGACCATTCTGGCTTACACATTGAAAGCCCATCCACACTAAAGAAACAAAAAGTTAGCCGGGCATGATGGCACACACCTGTAACCCCAGCTACTCGGGAGACTGAGGCAGGAGAATCACTTGAACCTGGGAGGTAGAGGTTGCAGTGAGCTGAGATCAGACTATCACACTCCAGCCTGGGCTACAGAATGAGACTCCATCAAGAAAAAGAGCTCTCTTCCTCAGGCGCTGCCTATGGAGGTGGCAGCCATCTCCTCCTCGGCATCATGGCCGCCCTCAGACCCCTTGTGAAGCCCAAGATCGTCAAAAAAAGAACCAAGAAGTTTATCCGGCACCAGTCAGACCGATATGTCAAAATTAAGCATAACTGGCGGAAACCCAGAGGCATTGACAACAGGGTTCGTAGAAGATTCAAGGGCCAGATCTTGATGCCCAACATTGGTTATGGAAGCAACAAAAAAACAAAGCACATGCTGCCCAGTGGATTCCGGAAGTTCCTGGTCCACAACGTCAAGGAGCTGGAAGTGCTGCTGATGTGCAACAAATCTTACTGTGCCGAGATTGCTCACAATGTTTCCTCCAAGAACCGCAAAGCCATCGTGGAAAGAGCTGCCCAGCTGGCCATCAGAGTCACCAACCCCAATGCCAGGCTGCGCAGTGAAGAAAATGAGTAGACAGCTCGTGTGCACATTTTCTGTTGAAATAAATGTAAAAACTGCAAAAAAAAAAAAAAAAAAAAAAAAAAAAAAAAAAAAAAAAAAAAAAAGGAAAGAAAAGAAAAAGAAATGGGAGATATTATAACAAATAATACAGAAATACAGGAGATCATTCAAGGCTACTGTGAACACCTTCATACACACACAAACTAGAAAACCTAGAGACAACGAATTAATTCCTGGGAATATACATCCCTCCTAGATTAAGCCAGGAAAATAGAAACTGAATAGACCAATAACAAGTTGCAGGATTGAAACAGAAAAATTGTCAACAAACGAAAAGCCCAGGACTAGATGGATTCACAGCTGAATTCTATCAGACATTCAAAGAAAAATTGATACCAATTCTACTGAAACTAATCCAAAAGATAAAGAGGAAATCCTCCATCAATCATTCTATGAAGCCAGTATCATCCTAATCCCCAAACCAGGAAAGGACATAAACAAACTACAGACCAATATCCCTGAAGAACAGATGCAAAAATCCACAACATACTAGCTAACTGAATCCAATAGCATATTAAAACGGTAATACACCATAACATGATCAATTGGGTTTCACACCAGGGATGCAGGGATGGTTTAAGATAAGCAAGTCAATAAATATGATACAGCATATAAACAGAATTTAAAAGAAAAGATGTATCATTTCAATAGATGCTGAAAAATTTGACAATTGAGTATTCCTTTATGATTAAAAACCTTAGAAAATTTGGCACAGAAGGGACATACCTCAAAGGTAATAAAAACCATTTGTGAGAAACCCACAGCACCTTATACTGAATGGGGAAAAGTTGAAAGTGTGAGTGTGTTGAAAAGGGAATACTTTTACCACTAAAGAACTTATCCATGTAACAGAAAACCACCTGTTCCCCCAAAACTACTGAAAGAATTAAAAATATGCTAAAAAATGAATACTGAACCAACCATTCACTCTTGAAATGGGACTGTGAAATATAAGTTGTGCTAAGTTTAATAAATGTAAGATTAGCACTATAGTTAATTTTCATCTAATAAATTATATTCAGGTTTTACTTGTTACCCATTATGTACTTCAACAGTGTCCTTTCTGTCAGAGATGCAACATTGCTGGCTTTGAAGATGGAGGAAGGGACCACAGGCTGAAGAATGTGAGGGTATTTTTAGAAGCCACAAAAGGCAAGGAAACAACTATTTTTTGATCTATCAGAGAATAGATACTAGACCCTTGAAAAAAAAAATGTGGCACTGTGGATACCTTAAATTTAGCCCAGTAAGACCTATTTTATATTTCTACCCTACACAAGTGTAGTATAAATTGTGTTACTTAAGCCACAGTATTTGTGATAATTTGTTACAGCAGCAATAGGAAACTAACACAGTCAGCAAAGAAATCCATCACTTTTTAACACTCTCCCTCCTCCAAACCCTTTATCGGATGCTTCATAACTTCATTTAAATGCTGGTAACTCAGGGAGACAGATAAGGGAATGGCAAGTGGCAAAGCTCCTGCTTTAATGGAGTTCCTCTGAAGATGCCAGGACTAGGAAAACATTTTTAATGTTTTGCTCACTTAAAATTAACCAGAAAAAATATTAAGACAGATGGTCTCCCTCATGTTACCTTAGCACTTTGGCATGTTCCATTTAGTATGTCTTTTATGTTCCCAATTCAGAGCAAAAAAATCCCATTACTGTAAGGGCATTATAGTGTTTCTACACCTTCACTTTTGAACTTTTTAACAGAAGAGACGAGAATACATAGTGGATAGTTACAGGTGAAAAATAGGAGAGCTGAAAGTAATGTACGCTGAACAAATATAATGAACACTTCACGTTTAGGCCATGAACCATTGCTGAGGAGAGAGTATGGATGGAGGAAGGGATAGCAAGGAATGTATTTTAGTCCTCGTGTTTTTTGCTCATACTTTTTCCTCCAAAACTTATTATGCAAAATGTAACAAGTATGTGAATTCAGCATGGTTAATATTCCCAGAAAATGTCAAATAACCAACTGTCATTATTGCAGTTACCTTTTCCAATGTCTGTCTTCACAATAACCTGCTTCAGAAGCAAGACTGGCATGATGGTATAAATATGTGTCTCCTAAATTTCTTATGTTGAAATTCTAACCTCAAAGTGATGTTATTAGGAGATGTGACCTCTGGAAGGTGATTAGATCCTGAGACTAGAGCCCTCATGAATGGGATTAATGTCCTTACGAAAGAACCTCAGAGCTCCCTTGTCCCTTTGACCATGTGAACACACAGGGAAAAAGATACCATATAGAACCAGAGAGCCAGCCCTTACCAGACACCAAATCTGCCAGTGCCTTGACTATTATGTATCAATTATTCATAGTCCTTAATGACAAAATGTTTTCTCAAAAGTCAACAAGTGGGTCCTCAGCCAGTTTGTAATCTTTCTCAATAGAAAACATTTTTCAAACATCTTCAAATAGTCTTAGATGTTTAATGATGTCATTTAATAAAATTTCCACATTCCTCAGTGGTTTTTATCAAACAGTTCTTTAAAGTTTCCATAGAGTCAAATTTATGTATTTTAATTTAGAAAATTGAATAAAATGTGACATCTGTTTCAACACTGACATTTCACTCACGGTTATAAATGCAGTAATTCTTCAACCTTATATTGCTAAATTGAGGTTCTGCTCATTAGAAGTTCCACAAAAATATACAAGCTAAAGCAACCATTTTGTATTTTAGAAAGATTCATCTAATGGAGTTATTTGTCAAAATGGTAGGGGTATTTCTTGCCCTAGTATGAACTATTTATAATTTTGACTTAGTATAGCTAATGAGCTGCAGTGTGAAAAATAAATTCTCAAACTCACTGCCTACATCATGAGAAATAGCTGTCAAATATCAGAGTCAATGTCTTAAAATGAAAAATTATATGCCATAATTTCACAAAGTTTTGAAAGATGCTTATAGGTTATTTGATGGGAGAAACACTTGTGAGGGCAAAGAGGGAGGATTTGGAAGAGGTAGGGAAAGCCTCAGACCATCATCTATTTCTGATCCCTCTGAAGGAGGTTTGGGTATCAAGAGTCTTAGAGTGCAGCACAGTGCTAGAAAAGTTCTGAACAGGCTAATGGGGAGTCTATGAGCTAAAGTCTCCAGTCAGAGGAATCCTGACTATTCTATGAATGGCCCTACATTAAGTATCCTGGCCATGCTTAGTCATTGAGAGAAGCCCATGGGAAGCATGGCTTTGTTATGAATTTAGCGACAGATTTCTGACCATAGCAGTTGAAGCTGTGAGTGAATTCTTCTCTCTGCAGGAGGAGATCGTAGCACATTTTCATGCCTGACAAGGTGGTGGCATATAAGGAGAGAGGCATAATGGGACCAGATCACATAGGTTCATGTAGGCCATTTAAAGGACTTTGGCTTTTATTCTCAGTGAGATGGGAGCATTGAAAAGTTGCAAATAGGGGAGTTATGTGATTTAAGTTACATACAAACAGGAATATTCTAATTCTTGTGTTGTGAATGGATAAAGGAGATGAAGGGGAAAGGGTGGGAGATGAGTCAAAAGTTATTTTATTAATTCAAGTAAGAGATGGCAATGGCTTGGTGTCTTACTCTGTTTAATGCTGTTGTAACAGAATACTACAGACGAGGTAATTTATAAAGGAAAGAAATTTATTTGACTCACAGTTCTGGAGGCTAGGAAGTCCAAGACTGAGGGGCTGACATCTGATGAGGGTCTACTTGCCACATTCTCACGTGGTTAAAGGCATCTCATGGGCAAGAGAGCAAAGGGGAGCAAAAGGGGACCAAATTTATTTTTATAACAAACCCACTCTGACAATAACCAATTCACTCCTGAGATCATGACATTAACCCATTCATTAAGGCAAAACTTTCATGACTTAACTCTTAAAGGTCCCACCTCTCAATTCTTCTGCATTGGGGATTAAGTTTCCAACGCAAATTTTGGGAGACACATTCAAACTGTATCACGTGGACTACAACTTCAGCAAAAGAGGTGATAAGTGGTGGGTGGTGTTTAGATCAAGTAGAGTCAATAGAATTTGCAAATGGAATGAATGAAGTCTGAGCAAGAGGAGTCAAAAATCATTCAAAGGTTTTTGGCCTGAGCAACTGGAAAAATGGTGCTTACATTAACAGTTATGCAGAAGACTTTGGGGGTAGCAGGTTTCAGGAGGGATTCTCCGGTTTTCTGTTTGGACAGGTTCTATTTGGAGATGTCCAAATGAAGATGCCAAATTGGATGTATGAATCAGAGAAGTCCAGGCTAGAGATAGAAATTTGGAAGTTCTGACTGTGGAGACGTCAATTAAATGTTGTGAAACTAGATAGAATCACCAAGGCAATTTAAATAGGTAAGAGAAGAGGACCAAGAATTGAACCTGGAGCACCCAGCATGAAGAGGCCAGGAAGATAGAAGATCAGCAAAGGATGCTGACAAGAAGCAATCAATGAAGCAAGAAGACATGTGGTGAAGCAGAAGCCAAGACAAAGAACGTTTCGAATGTGCCCGATCATGTCAGACACTGCTGCTAAATCAAACAAGAGGCCTGAAAATTTTACCTTAAATTTATAACACCGATGATGCTGACAAGAGAAATTTCAATGAAGGCAAAAGCTTAAGTGTACTAAAGTCAAAAGAAAATGTGAGGAGAGAATTTGGAGAGAGTATAGAAAACCTTTTCAAAAGTTTCTCTAAATGGGAGCAAAGGAACATACTGATAGCTGAAGGGTGATGTGGAGTCTGAGAAGCAGAGTCTTTTTCCATCTGCTTTGAGTTCGCTTTCCTTGAATAATGCTTTACACCAGGGGACAGGAAACTTTTCCTGTAACAGAACATGCATAGAAAATAGCTGACTAGAGATGTCAGACACCAGTTATCAGAAATAAGAGCCAGATTTGCAGGTGAATAATAACTCGAATGGAATCAAGTGGTGAGTACTTGAGCCTAGTGAAAAACTCTCTGGAAGTAGTTAAGGCACAGACAAAGAAGGAAACAAGGGGCTGGCAGAACTCAAAGGGACATGGTATTACCTCACAAGGGTAGATAGGAGTGTTTTGGCCTCCCCTGCACCTTCAGAAGACTGCTGTTACCTGAACTGTGAGACAGCTTCTCTGATCTTGTGAACCCAAATGCTTGCATGTGCATTTGGGGACTTCTTGAGGCCAATACACCAAACTACCAGCTTGTGCTAGGTTACTTGCTCTCACCTCAATCCCAAGTGGCAGTAGCAGGTGCCCTACTAGAAGTGTACCCACTGGGGGACTGTGTCCTGCCCAGGGAACTTTGCCCCTGTGTCTCCACATCATTGGAGCCCCTGCAGACATTTCTTGGCACCTGCTCAGATTGCAGTAGTCACAGGGCTGGATGCACCCAGTGGAGCTACAGGGTTCCTAGTGAACTAGCCCTCAAATAGTGCTGCTCCTAGGGGATGAGAGAGTGCAGCACCCCAAAAGAGCTGCACTTAGTCCTTTGTCCCTTGGGACAAAAAACAGTTCATGATTTCCTATATACAAGAGCTCCCCACATGTGGGCTGAGAGTGACTATATTGCCTCCAGTGTAAATAATGGCAGTGTGTATGGTTTTGCAAAAGAATAGTGTGACTCAACCCCAGTGGCCAGGTGGCCTTGGTGCTTGGGCATGACTGGAGAGTGGGAATTTTCCTCCATGTCAACCCACTGCTGTGGGCACAGCCATAGCAGTACCCATGGGAGTTTGGCACAGGCACACTGAAGGATGGCCATTCTAGGGATGTTAGGGGCAGCTGCTTCCCCAATGGCAGTGGGCCACCAAGGCCTAGGTTTACAAAAAAGGCAGGCTCTTCCCACTCTCTGCACTGAGCCGCATTGTACCTCAGGAGAGTAGAAGAGCTATGTGTTTTGGACTAAGGGAGGAGATTCTGTGCAGAAGACATTTCAGAGCTAAGCCATGGGACAGGTGTTTTTAATGACACTCAGCTACATTGCAGCCTGGAGATAGACAGCAGTGTTTCTACCTACAGAAAGATAACAGTGTTCTTTCTATCTTCCCAGGATAGAAAGATCACATTCCTGCCTGCTCAGGCCATGGATCTGGGGCAGTCCCTTCTCCTGCCCTCCACATACACAGACCTTGGGGCATTTCATTAGGAGCTGCCTCCAACCAGTTCCACCAGTCAGGACTGGTACTTATCCCTGCCATTGAAGTATCCAAAGGTGAGATTGGTAGTTCAGCTCCAGCCAGCTTTGTCCCATCATTGGCTATTCAGGCAACTCAGGCCACATTCCACAGACTACCCCATTGCCTGAAGCATCAGAGAGCTTCTCCTAGTAAACAACAAGCAAATATATACCCATCTGTGTCAGCTCTACCCAACTCATACTAACAAGTATCACCTACCGACTTGGAGGTTGAACTGCACAACCCAATACAAAATCTGACACGAATGCACAGCATTGTGGAACAAGAAGATTTCTGAAAACTCTGCCATCCCAGCCGCATAGGGGACAGTGTGCCTGCTAGGGGCCCAGTACATTGCTACTACAAACAGTAGAGAAAGTCACTACATAAAGGCTATCTATAACCAAGGAACTCACAGTGTCTTTGCCACTTAAGGCACCCAGAACCAAAGCCAAACAAATCCACACAACATACATTATAGTCACATCCTCAAGGGGGAAAAATCCTATCTAAATATGAAAGTAAATTCAGAAATAAAAAGATACAGTTCATCCAAGTAAGAAACCAGAGAAACAACTCTAGAAGTATGAAAACACAGTATTACAATATCCCCAAAGGATCACATTAACTCTCTAGCAATGGATACAAACCAAAATGAAATCTTTGAAATACCATGAAAAATTTAAAATACTGACTTTAAAGAAGCTCAATGAAACTAAAGAAAGTTTAAAACCAACAGAAATAAGAAAAAGAATTCAGGATATGAATGAAAAAGGTACTAAAGAGATAACTATCAAAAACAGAACTTCTAGAAGTGAAAACTTCATTAAAGGGATGACAAAATACAGTTGAAAGCTTTAATGATGCACTAAATCAAGCAGAAGAAAAGATCTCAGACCTTGAACAGATCTTTCATATGAATCCAATCAGTCTAAAATTTAAGATTTTTTTTAAATGAACAAAGGTTTCAAGATGTATGGGATTACATGAAATGTCTGAAAATATGAGTCAGAGGTATTCCAGAGGGAGAAGTAGTAAAAGGTTTGGAAAATCTACTTAAGGAAATAATTAAGGAAAACTTTTCTAGTCTTGCTAGAGATTTAGACATCTAGATACAAGAGGCTTAAAACTTCAACAGAATATATTGCAAGACAAACTTCACCAAAACATACAGTCATTGGGAATCTAAAGTCAATGTGAAGGGAAAAAAATCCTAAAATTAGCAAGAGAAAAGCATCAAATCAACTATAGGAGGAATCCCAGCAGATAACAGTGGACTGCTCACCAGAAACCTTACAAGAGATTTGGGTTCTATTTATAGACTTCTTGAAGAAAAAGAAAAAGAAAAAGACTGCCAAGAACAAATTTTGTATCCTGCTAAACCAAGCTTCATAAATGAAGGAGAAATAAAGTCTTTCCCAGATAAGCAAATACTAAGGGAATTTTTCACCAGACTGCCCCTACGAGAGATGATCAAGTTCTAAGCATAAACACAATGCAACATTTATGAAATTACAAACATCCTTTTAAAGAGAATTAGAAAAAAACAATTTTGATGTTTATATGCAACCAAAAAACCTGAAAGCCAAAGCAAAGCTTTGGCTTTTTTAGAGGCATCACATTATCTGATTTCAAATTATACTATAGGGTTATAGTTTAACCAAAAAAGCATACTACTGATACAAAAATAGACACATAGGCAAATGGAACAGTAGAGAACCCAGAAATAAAGCCACCTATCCACAATGAACTGATCTTTGAAATAGTGGACAAAAAAACCAAACATTTGAGAGAGGACATCCTATTTGAAAAATGATGCTGAAAAAATTGAGTAGTCATATGCAAAGAATGAAACTAGATCCCTATTTCTCACCATATGCATAAATTAGCTCAAGATAGATTAAAGAGTTAAATATAAGACCTAAAATTATAAAAACCCTAAAATAAAACCTAGGAAAAAATATTCTGGACATTGACCTAGGCAAAGAATTTGTGAGTAAGTCTTCAAGATCACAAGCAACAAGAACAAAATTAGACAAATGGAAATGAAACTGAAATGCTTCTGCACAGCAAAAGAAACTATCAACAGCATCAAAGAACATACAGAATGGGAAAAAGTATTTGCAAACTATTAATATCTGACAAAGGACTAATATTCAGAACCTATGAGGAATTCAACCAACTCAACAAGAAAATGACAACCTCATTAGGAAGTGGGCAAAAGACATAAACAGACATTTTTCAAAAGAAGATATACAATTGGCCAAACAAAAAATGCTCATCATTAATCAGAAATGCAAATTAAAACCACAATGAGATACGATCTTACCTAAGTCAGAATGGCTATTAAAAAGTCAAAAATCAACAGATATTGGCAAGGATAAAGAGAAAAGGGAATGCTTATACAGTGTTGTTGGGAATGTAAATTAGTACAACCTCTATGGAAAATAGTATGGAGATTTCTCAGAACTAAAAATAGCACTACCATTCAACACAGCAATCCCACTATTGAGTACCTACCAGGAGGAAAAAATTATATAAAAAAATATGCCTGCACTCATATGCCCATCGCTGTACTGTTCACAACAGCGAAGTCATGTAATCAACTTAACTGTCCATTAACAGAGGACTGAATAATGTGATATATATACACCTTAGAATAGTAGTCATTAAACAGAATGAAATCATTTTTTGCAGCAACATGGATGGAACCAGAGGCCATTATCTTAAGTGAAATAACTCAAACAGAAAGTCAGATGCTGCATGTTCTCACCTGTAAGTGGGAGTTAAATAATGTATCCACATGGACATAAAGAGTTGAATAGACATTAAAGAGTCTAAAAGGTGGGAGGGTGGAAGAGGGTAAGGGATGAGAAGTTACCTTTAGAGTAGAATGTATACTATTTGGGTTATGCTACATGAAAAACCCAGACTTTACCACTAGGCAATATATCCACGTAACAAAACTGCACTTGTATACCCTGTATCTATAAAAATAAAAAAGGAAAACTTTCTGTAAAGAGCCAGATAAATATTTTCAACTTTCGAGCTGTATCGTCTCTGCCACAACTACTCAGCTCTGCCATTTCAGTGCAATAGCAGCCAAAGACAATATAGAGACAAAGAAGCATGGCTCTGGGCCAATAAAATTTTATTTGCCAAAATAGGTGTGGGCCAGATTTGGTCATTGGATATAGTTTGGCAACACTTGCTTTACACAATCTAGTTCCAGTAACTATAATAGCAATTTAGAAATGTGTATTAAATGCCTACAACATGGCAGGCACATTTCTAATCCTCATGAATATAGTGGTGAATGAGAAAGGCATTGGGTCTGCTTCTAAGATTTACCATTCTAGGTCTAGGACTAAGCCTCCTCCTCACTACTCCTGCAGCCAGCCCCCAAACTACATCCCAATTTAATCATGTGGATTCATCCTGAGGCTGCTTTTACCTTTTCCAGGATTAGACTCACAGCTCCTTTCCTCACTCATATTTTATTTTCCCAAAAGCAGCAATTCTGTATTTTCACAAAACAACTTTTACATGACAATATTACAATATCCTTTGCATCAAAAAATTATAAAAGTGGCATTTCTCTGCCTCTTCCAGGTCCAAAGATTCACTCTTACATTGTATGAATGCAGACATCTGTCATAGTACAAATGTGACAGACTAGTTTTTTTCTCTTCTCTTCTGGCTGACCTGCCAGAGCATCTTGTTTATCTCTGTGGCAGCAAGTGCAGACATGTCTATGGAACCCAGGTTCTTTTTATGCTTCTGGAACAGTCTTTCTGAACATGGTCTCTGGGAGATCGTTCCACTCCATGAAGGCAGGGAGTAGAAAGGGGAGACTCTCTCCAGTATCCATTGAAACTAGAAAATGCAAGTTCAGTGCTGGCTATAGCTGACCATTTCCTTGGGGGTATTCTCACCTCCCTTCCCCCTAATCTGTAATCCCCATGAGTCCCCAGTAAAGTCTCCTACATCAAATAAAGCTGGATGGGAAATCTATTTGAAAACAGCTGTGTTACATATAAGGTCAAGGTCAGAATTCATACTGTGGCTATAAGCTACAAGTGTTAGAAAAATTATTCTAATTTTTAGAAAGGGAGGAGGAGGAAGAGGAGGAAAAGAAGAGGAAGGGGCTTTCATATAATGGCGAGAACTTTAAACTTGAATATGACCATGGGCAAGTCCCCTTAACAACTGATTCTGCATTTCTTCAGCTGTCAAAATGGGAATAGTACTACCTCCATTAAATAAGGTAACTTGAAAATTTTGATGCCCTTATGAAGACATTTAGATGTTTTCTGTATCTGAAAAGCAATCAAGGACAGCTTGGTGTATTGGTTAGTTTCTATTACAGCTGCCTGCTAAATGAAGTCACTACTATAGCTGTTGGTTCCAGAACTGTGCCCGCATTACTTCAATTCTCACCAAAGTGGATGCTTCGCATGCTGCCTCCCTCCTTTTTACCTAAGTTCCATGTTCAAGTCTCATTTGAGTACATCTAATTGGCAGAATATAAATCACATCCAGAACCTCAGCTACAAGAGAGGTTCTAGCCTCTGCATTACAGGGAAAAGTTATTGAAAGAGGCTAGAATGGCTGGTAAATAACCCGATTCACAGGTTCCTATGTACTCTACATATAATAAGTTGAAATTTGGCCCCCATGAAATTCACCCTATGGTGTCATGCCTTGGTATATGTTGCATGACATGGCTAAAGGACTTTGCACATAAACTCAAAATAGGGAGATTTCCCTGAATTATCCAGGTGGACCAAATGTAGTATCATAAGCCCTTAAAAGCAGAACATGAGGTAGAAGGATGCAGCAGAAAAGGAATGTAGAAAAAGATTTAAAGGCCTGGAACGGTGGCTCATGCCTATAATCCCAGCACTTTGGGAGTTCGAGGTGGGGGGATCATGAGGTCAAGAGATCAAGACCACCTGGCCAACATGGTGAAACCCTATCACTACTAAAAATACAAGAATTAGCTGAGTGTGGTAGAATGCACCTGTAGTCCCAGCTACTTGGGAGACTGAGGCAGGAGAATCCCTTGAACCTGGGAGGAGGTTGTAGTGCGCCACTGCACTCCAGCCTGGTGACAGAGTGAGACTCCATCTAAATATGTGTGTGTGTGTATATATACACACACACACACACACACACACAAAATATATATACACTAAATTATATATATACTAAATATATATATATATAAAAAAACAAAATAAAATTTAAAAATAAAAAATAAAGCCTGAGAAGGACTCAGCCCATTGTTGCTCTCTGGAATATGGAGGGAGTCACATGGAAACCACAAACAAGAACTGAATTCTTCAAACAACCTAAAGAAGCTTAGAAGTTGATTCTCCTCACATGAGAGGCTAAAGATGGTCAAAGTGGTTCCAAGCCAGTTACCACCTTAATTTTGCCCAAGCGTTCAGTAAGGATGGTGGGAGAAGTTGTAAAATAAACACAAACCATCTTAGAAAGCAGGAAAGTTTTTGCAATAACCTCAGGATAGAGTTATGGCTGAAGGCAGCCTAACCCTCTTTGAGCTATAGCAATGGTAATTAACAGGAATGTAGAGGAGTCTATCTAAATAGCTTGTTTTCTCATGTGGTCCTATGACTAACCTTTGACCACCCACAGGTGCATGATCGCTCTCAGGGGGGTCTGCAATGGTAATTGTCTTCCAGTGGTGTTTGAGACTTTTGTCATTTAATGTGCTGAATAAATGCCAGCAGGGCCAGCAAGTCCAGGCCAGCAGCTGCAACTCTTTACAGCACTCTCCTTGGAGTCTGTAAGTGGCCCAGATGCTCAGCCAGACTGACAGGAATAATATATCTGTGTCAGTGTATGTTATTCATCCATTATTGGGTCAGGGTCTGTGGGATGGACCCCCGCAATTTTGCCCT
Organism: Piliocolobus tephrosceles; assembly: GCF_002776525.5. Lineage (NCBI taxonomy): Eukaryota > Metazoa > Chordata > Mammalia > Primates > Cercopithecidae > Piliocolobus > Piliocolobus tephrosceles. The sequence continues at coordinate 6,983,421 of NC_045445.1, read as the reverse complement.
TGTGATACCCTGAGCAGAATACTTAGTTGAGATACAGTCAACATAATACTGAGTGGGGAAAAGTTGAAAACATTCCCTCTGAGAACTGGAACAAGACAAGTATGCTGTCTCTCACCACTCCTCTTCAACATAGTACTAGAAGTCCTAGCCAGAGCAATCAGACAAGAGAAAGAAATAGAGGGCATCCAGATTGGTAAATAGGAAGTCGAAGTGTCACTTTTTGCTGATGATATGATAGTTTACCTTAAAAACTCTAAGGACTCCTCCAGAAAGCTCCTAGAACTGACAAAAGAATTCAGCAAAGTTTCTGGATACAAGATTAATATACCAAGCAGGGAATCAAATCAAGAACTCAACCCCTTTTAAAACAGTTGCAAAAAAATAAAATACTTAGCAATATACCTAACCAAAGAGGTGAAATACATCTACAAGGAAAACTACAAAACACTTCTGAAAGAAATCAGATGACACAAATGGAAACACACCTCATACTCATGGATGGGTAGAATCAATATTGTGAGAATGACCATACTGCCAAAAGCAATCTACAAATTCAATGCAATCCCCATCAAAATGCCACTTTCATTCTTTACAGAATTAGGAAAAACAATTCTAAAATTCACATGGAACCAAAAAAGCCCACATAGCCAAAGCAAGATAAGCAAAAAGAACAAATCAAGACATCACACTACCTGATTTCAAACTATATTTTAAGGCCATAGTCACCAAAACAGCATGGAACTGGTATGAAAATAGGGACATAGACTAATAGAACAGAACAGAAAACCAAGAAATGAACCCAAATACTTACAGCCAACTGATCTTCGACAAAGTAAACGAAGTTGGGAAAGGACAAATGGTGCTGGGATAATTGGCTATCCACATATAGGAGAATAAAACTGGATCCTCATCTCTCACCCTATACAAAAATCAACTCAAGATGGATTAAGGATTTAAATCTAAGACCTGAAACTATAAATTCTAGATAACACTAGAAAAACTCTAGACATTGGTTTAGGCAAGGATTTCATGACCAAGAGCCCAAAAGCAAATGCAATAAAAACAAAGATAAACAGCTGGGACTTTAACTAAAGAACTTTTGCACAGCAAAAGGAAAAGTCAGCAAACAGACAACCCACAGAATGAGAGAAAATCTTCACTATCTATAAATCTGACGAAGGACTAATACCAAGTATCTACAAGGAACTCAAATTAGCAAGAAAAAAATCCCATCAAAAAGTGGGCTAATCGACAATTCTCAAAAGATATACAAATGGCCAACAAACATGAAAAAATGCTTAACATCACTAATCATCAGGGAAATGCAAGTCAAACCACAATGTGGTACCACCTTACTCCCACAAGAATGACCAAAATCAAAATAAATAAATAAATAAAAAACATCGAAAGATGTTGGCATGGATGCAGTGATCAGGGACTGATGGTGGGAATGTAAACTAGTACAGCCACTATGGAAAACAGTGTGGAGATTCCTTGAACTAAAAGTAGAACTACCATTTGATCCAGCAATACCACTACAGAGTATCTACCCAGAGGAAAAGTCATTACATGAAAAAGATACTTCCACATGCATATTTACAGTGGCACAATTCGCAATTGCAAAATCCTAGAACCAACCTAGATGCCCATCAATCAACAAGATGTGATATATACATATGTACACTGACACATATACATATACACACACACATATATATATATACGCACACATATACACACACACACACAATGGAATACTACACAGCCATAAAAAGGGATGAATTAACAGCATTTGCAGCGACCTGGATGAGATTGGCATCTATTATTCTAAGTAACTCAGTAATGGGAAACCAAACACCATATGTTCTGTTATGTGGGAGCTGAACTATGAGGCCACAAAAGCATAAGAATGATACAATGGACATTGGGGACTTGGGAGTAAGTGTGGGAGGGGGATGAGGAATAAAAGAATACAAATAGGTTGCAGTGTATACTGCTCAGGTGATTGGTGCACCAAAATCTCACACATCACCACTAGAGAACTTACTCATGTAACCAACCACCACCTGAACCTCAATAACCTATAGAGAAATAAAAAAATATAACTACTTTAACAATGAAGTCCTGAGAAGTTCAGTGCCTTTCTTAAAGTCATACAACTTGTCTGCAGTAACATTGCTGTGGCTAGAATCCAAGTCTATTTCACTTTGACACTGTAGTCCTAAATAAATAATTGAAAATTTTATTCCTTCCTTTCCTCTCCCTCCTCCATCATACTTTACATTTGACAGTTAATAGATCTCAAAGGCTTCTTCCTTAACAGCCCCGTGTATACATAATAAAGGCTTTAGTAATGCTGCTCTGCATCAAACAAAATGTGGCTTCCTATAGTTCAAAATGAGAAGCTTCCTAAGTGTAATAAATGACATTTTCAGAAAAACATACACTTCCTTTGGAGCAGCATGAGTAGCATATCATTATGTAACCTGGCTTATCCAGCTATAGTCAGCCACTGTCTCCTGGGTCAGGTAGCAAAGCAACTTGTTAGCCCTACAACTTTCTAAATACATTTGCTCGCTTTGATGCGCTTCACTCAGATCCCCTAAAGAATCTGTGGCTTACTTTCGAAGTGTCAAACTCTTGTTTGACACCTTTTGCTAGTGATTTGTAGAAAAATACCCTGTAAACCACAGAGCTGGGAAAATCCCCTAATCCAATTGACAACAGGGATAATATCACAAATTCTCTTTGTTAAATCAATTTCCTAACTTTCTGGTATAATTAGCTCTGGGTCTTCCATCAGGGATAGCTTTCTAATTGTGGCAATTCTAAGTACATCAAAATGCATCCTCACCTGGGGTTTACTGCTTTACCTGAGTTGCTTTTGCATCTGTTATACAGAAATAAAGCCACCTATTTCCTACATACATTAGGTAAAGAAGAAGTGTTATTTTTAGAACAGAAGCAATAGATGTAATTCAGTTCAAATTTCTTTGCTTTTGAGTAAGCAGTGTAATCTCTGGACTCAAAAGGGAATCACATCTTCCCAAGCATTACTATGTGTGGTGGTAGACAGTTGGTTTGGGGAACAGGGGAAAGAGAAAAGGGACACAAGAAAAGCACTAGGAAACCAGGAAGTGGGACGTAGGCAAAACCCTTACTGATGACTTCAACCCAGAAGCAGGTTTCAGAATACATTTGAAACCAGTATGTGTTTTTAGCGATATGAGGTGATAGAAAACATCCACACTGAGGCCATACTGGCCACATGCCTGCCAGTGAGTAAAGGCAGAACAAATCCTATCCTAGTACACAGACAGTCTTAGGAAAAGTTTTAAAATCACACCAGGTACCCTTTGAGAGTGATAATAGGAAGGACTTTTATTCCATGCTGGTATGTCTGGGCTGGGGACTAGGCCTGACCTCAGAGGGATTATCAGAGGCAACAGCACTATTCAATCATGTTTCTTGAGGTTTTCATCAAAAAAGATTTTGGTGTCACTTCAATGGCTGAGAAGCCCCCTCTGCAGCCTGGGCAATAGGAGCTTCCCTTTTTCCTCAGGATTCTCAGGCCCTATTCATCCCTCTAGCCAAAACAATATTCTAATCTGATTAATAATGTACCTGTGTATGGTGCCTTACATCTGATAAGTTTTCACATGCACCTGTGTTCCACGTGATCCACAAAAATCATCTTCAAAATATCCAAAATGTGATGACTTCTTACCTTCTCTCCACTGCTGCTACTTGGTTCAGATCACCATCATCTCCCCACTGGATTACTTCAATAGCTGCCTTGTAGGTTTCTCTACCTCTACTCTTGCCCTCCTGTCCATTGTCAAAATAGCACTCCCAGTGATTCCCCTTAAAACTTAAGTTATATTGTGTCACACTCTTGCTCAAAACCCTCCAATGGCTTCCTTTGTCACTATGACCCATGAAACCCTACTTGATCTGTACCCCCATTACACCTTGACCTCATCTTCTGTTCCTCTCCCTCTCATGACCTTTATTCCACAAACATTGGCTTCCTTGCCAATCCTTGATTGTGCGATGTACATTCCTGCTTTTAAGCCTTTTTTCTAGCTGTTTGTGGCAACAGTTGAGTTCTCTTCTCGCATCAGATGTTTTAAACCTCCTTAAGCTTACTGATTCACTAGAAGAAATCACAACTCAGTTGCAGTTTATACTCATAGCTAAGATTATAGCAAAAGATATAGAGTGAAAGCAGCAGGAAAAAAGATGCATTGAAGGAGTCTATAGAAGTCCAGCATAGGCTTCTGATGTCCTTCCTTATCCAATGCCACACAAGACAGGCTTTTTATCTGGCAGAAAACTACAGGGACAAATGTGGAATGACTCTGCCAAAGGAAACCCATTTGAACCTCAGGGCCTGAGATTCTGAGGGTTGGTCACATAGGGACATCTTGCCAGCAATCAGCCATGGCAACTGAAATTCAGGAGCTCAACAATGAAACCAGGTGCACACCATCAATCTTGATGCTTGTACAAAACAATCATGCAAGCTGCTCCAGTATGGTTCATTTCTTCAGGTATATACAACAAAATAATTCATCAATGATATCAAGAACATTCTGAGGATTACATTTCCGGGGATTCTTCAAAAATAAAGGACACTGGAGACATCCAAGTAGTCAACAACCAGACCTATTGTGTTCACTCTTTCTTCATGCTCCCTAATCTTACTGTACTTCTCTGTAACTGAATATGTTTACCAGCCTCTGATAAGCTTAAATACTTATAATTGCAAATCATTAAATACTTATAATTAAATAAAGAGAGGAAGTGGGAATGTGGGAATGGCTATTAGCCAAATAATATAAGCAAAAAGTAAGTATTTGTGTTTGTCAAAGCCTGGAAAATTAGAGTGGTTGCTGCAGTAGAAGCTGACTAACATATCATACTTTCTCTCTGAAATGCTCTTCCCCAGGTACCCCTTGGCTTATTCTCTTACCTCCAAGTCTTTACTCAAATCTCATATTCCCCAAAGGCCTACACCAGTCACCCTCAGCAATATTGTAACTGACATCCAAAACCCTACCTGCAAATTTGATTCATCTTAACCAGTCCTATGTTTTCATTAGCACTCATCACCTCCTTATGTATAATTGACTCATTATGTTTTCTCTCCCCACCACTTGTTCCCTGCCACCCCCACCCTTGCTAGAATAAAAAGGCGGCAAGGATATTTGACTGCTTTGTTCAATAATGTATTCAAAGAACCTAGGATAGTGCCTAGGACATAGTGAGTACTCAATAAATATTCAGTATTTATTGAATGAGAGAGTATGTTAGGGATTATTATCCCTGTTTTTTACAGATAAGGAAATTGAGACATGGAGAGGTTATGTAACTCAAGCAAGTTATTTTTTAAGTGCACAAAGTTGAATCTAAAACAAGTCAGAATTACAAGCTGTGATCACATGAGGACCAAATTCAAATATATGTAAAATTAGATATTATTTTAACATTTAAGGGAATTGTATGCTGTATAAATATGAATGACTACAGAAGTCCATTAAGTTCAAAGATTTTTAAAATTAAATTGAAAAGATATTTACATATACTAATCAAAGACCTTTAAAGGAAAATACACATAATGATAACAGTTAAAACCTATATAGCATAAACTATGAGCCAGGGTCTATTCAAAGTGTTTTACTTACATTAATGCATTTAATTATCATAAAAAATCTTATGATGTAGTTTCTGGTATTATCTACATTTCACAGATTACAAAACTGAGGCACAGAGTTTAAGCTGCTTCTCCAAGGTCACACACCTAATAAGCGGTATAGCCAAGATTTGAACCAAGGCAATCTGGGTCCACAGTCCATGCTTAAGCACTAAGCACTACAGCACATCTTAAACACAGAATTTTAAGTGGTCAACTTGGGAGGACATTGGTGAACCTGAGAAGCAAATTAGGTAATTTCAGTTAGGAAACTCATTTCCTTTTAAGCGGAGTCATCTGAGATACAGTGACTGTACAAAAAGGGCTCAGAATGAGACCTCAAGCTCCAGGCCTCAAACCTGGCCAGTATCTCCTTTTGTAAGTAACCACATGAATTTGGAACAATGACTATTTTCTTTAGTGAGGAGAAATTTAAGTGTGGGAAGATTTAGAATTCAGAACACCATGGAGTGCTATGCAGCCATTAAAAAAAAAAAAAAATTATGTCCTTTGCAGCAACATGGATGCAGCTGGAGGTCATTATCCTAAGCAAATCAACTGCGGAATAGAAAGCTAAATACTGCATGCTCTCACTTATAAGAGAAACTAAACACTGGGTACTAATGAACATAAAGATGGCTACAAGAGAAACTGGGGACTACTAGATAGAGGAGGGAGGTGGTCAAAGGTTTAAAAAGTATTAAGGTACAATGTTCCCTATCTGGGTAATAGGATGCATCATATCCTAAACTTCAGCATCATGCAGTGTAGCCATGTAACAAACTGGCACATGTACACTGATTCTAAAATAGAAGTTGAAATTATTAAAAATAAAATATAGGTTTCAGACTTTTATCTATACAGTTTTGTACATGTTCAGTATCTATATATATGCAATTTTAAGAGAATTTGGCCTTTTAGAGTGACACCCTTGCAACTCCGATTTAAAATGAGGAACTAAGTAATTGACTATTAAGTGGAGTTTTACCACATGCTTTAACACTTAGAATGTCTACAAGAACTTGGCTCACCATGTATATAAATTCAATTTATTGTAATAATTTAATACTCTGGAGGCTTTGTTTTTTCAGATAATTAAAAGACCCAAGAAGGAAAAATGAGTACCATATTTTAAATATACAAATGCAGTTTAAGATATTTGAAAGTGTTTAATTAAGTTGATAAATGGGACCATAAATTATTTAAAAGTCGTCGAAGGATTGTTAAAATCTATTAGATTTTAAAATAGAATAGTATTTGTATTGCAGCACTCAAAAGCAAAGGGAAAACTAGGTTTGAGGATTTATAACCTTAATAAATTGAATATAAATATTTAAAACCTAAAGAAAACTTCTGAATAATCTGTTTTGAGAAAACCAAAAATTCACTTCCAAAACACCTAGGCTCTCTGACTTGGGTCCAATGTCCCTCTCAAGCCATTGAAATTGACTGATTTTTGCCCCCCACCAGGAGCACTGTTAACTAGTGTGTTCTGCGGTATAAGGATAGACCAAGCAGATTTAACTTATAGAGCAAGGTGACATTTTAAGCAAAACCTCTAAGGAGTTTTGAGATTTTTCTCCCATGAAATCTAGGAATCCTCAAAGATTACATACATATACATATATGTATCTCCCTGCTTCCTTTTCTCAGCCCACAGTCTACCTGCCAATAAATTGCCCTCATTTTGTAGCTAAATGAAAGTTGTGCAAATGATCAGATGCAGTTTGTTTTTGTTGTGCCTTTTTCCTCTGGGGATAAAGTTATTCAAATAGTGTTCCCTGACTCTGGTAATTCATATCTTCAGCAACCAACACTTTGGACCTCAGTATTGATTTGCTTGAATCTCTGAATTGTTTAACATTGTAACCCCAAGGGGGTGGTTTGTGGTTGGCAAATCTACTTCCATTAAAACTCTACATGTCAATTCACTAAAAAGCTTTTAGATTGACATTCAATTGAAGGAAAAGGTTTTATCAGTCCTTTATTTGAATCATAAATCTGAAAAATAACCTGAAAGCCATGAAGATTGCTCCCTAACAATATGGCATCCTTCAAACACACATCTTATAAAGCACAATATCCCTAGGTATCTAATATACAATGACAGTGGACCCTTATTTAAATTCAGAAGTTTGCAGCTATATTGCACATTGTAATATAAATTTCATTGTGAATCTGTTAAGAGCAAAGTATTTAACAGAATTTGTAATTCACTTTGAAGCCAAAAGTATATTATTTGGTTTGAATTGAAATTCAGCAACTAAAGAAAACTGAACTATATAGCATGGGAAGACTTGGATCTTTAACTTCTCTTGGGCAATCTGCCTCACCTCTGAGATTCCAAATCTTCATCAAGCAACTTTACTAATTAAGTCACAGCTTTCCCTTCTCTGTAAAATGCTGTGTAGCAATGATGTAGTTGTTTATATAAAACTGAAGCAGAATAACTGGTCAAATGCATGACATGATATATACATCATTAATTTTTCCAATAATATTTGAATATTTCAGAAACTTATTGGCCTTAATCTAACCTCCTGCAGTGATTCTGGTTATAAGGAACATTAAGCCCATTATGATGGATGAAATCTTCCATTGACTAATCTGATATTAGATTACAAAATGACATGATGAAAAATAGATTACATGCTAGATTCCACTATCATTCTTTGGGACAATGAAAATAACTTCTCAGTTTTCAATTAACTATTTTTACTTTAACAGCCTTTAATATTTTTAGCTATCTTTCCTAATTCCTCTATATATGAGAGAGGCATCAATAATGTTCAGATACGATATAGCCCATAGTCTTCTGGGGCTCAGAAAAGATTTGATAGCACACAAAACCAATTACAACGTGTTTATAAAGGGGCCTCAGTCTTCATTAAAGGCACAACTATTATTCCCCCAGTTACTTCCTAATTGCACTCTATTATTGACAAACTCAGAAGCCTAAAGAGTCAATTATGAAGACTGCTTATTGACTGCACTCTGTCCTTACTAACTGTTCTTGTTAAATAATTAGAAAAACTGATATTTTTTTATCTTTAATTCATGAGGAATAGTTCTCTTGATGAATTAGAACTTGAACATCCGAATAATGGCCTCTTGAAAATACATTCTCTTAAAATGATTTTCAAATCATAAATTGGCAATCCGCCTGTATTATAAATTACAGCTAAACAATTTTTATTTTTGCATCTGAATCCTGTCACTATGATTGAAATCAAAGTTAGTTATGTCTTTTTGCACATACTGTAGGACATTTTGATGGTATAAAATTCAGGGAGTTGATATAATTTGGTTAACACTATGTCTTTAAACTCATCTCTACAGGTGTGAAAATACTGAATTAAGTGAAAGAGATAAAAGAATAGTAAAAGGTGTAATGCAGAAGTCTTAGTACACTATGTACTGGGATGGTAAACAAGGCCCTACCCTCCTGAGCCTCGGACCTGTTTTCTTATCCTACTTTTACCATGAACTACCATGTGGACATCCTAACCATAGATTCCTCTTGTATTAAATAAGAAGTTGGGACTAGATTATTATAGCAGCTCCTTCAGCTCTATAATTTTGTGATTCTACAAATAACCAGTTTTTAAAGTGGGACATTGCTACAAGAAAGTATGTCTATCTTTGCATTCAAGTTTCCAGTTTGTAATCTTTCCCTAGAACAGATATAAATATGAGTGACTATTTCTTCTTTAATCATTTGTCATCTTGCCCAAAAGTCACTAATGGATCTTTATCGCAAATTTGGGAAGAATGAATTAGGGTTAATAGTAAAAAGAACATAAGAGCCACATTCATTTTTTCCATCTGTAGCTTCTCAAATTATTAATACCAGCATATACATATCACACCAACAACTCTTACAGAGGAGTGTATATTTCTTGCCACACACAATGGAGAGAATAACATTATCTAGATAATTCAAGTTACCTTATACACACTCACATCTCTTGCTTCAATTACCCAGGTATTTCAAGAGAGAATATAAGCAAAACAGTAAAAGGTATGTTAAACCTGCTTTCACAGATTTAAAGAATGCTGGAGAAAAGATTCCAATACTTGGGTAGGAGTAGAACTAAACTTCAAGGTCTCAAACAGCTCTAAGTAGTGCAATAGCCCAGTGGATCAGGAACCAGAAATCTAGTCCAAGTTCAAAGTATGCTCCTTACTAGGTATTCAAAGCTTACCAACTCTGAACTAATAAAAAAGTATGGCAATTCCATCACCTTCACAGAATCATTCTCAAGTACTGAATGAAATAAATACCTATGAGAGCACTATGGGCTATAAAAGTAATATATAGTGTGATTCTACCTCCGTGAACCTCAGATCCTACAATTATTTTCCTTTTAACTGTATTGAACAGCTAGACATTCCTAACCTTGACACTGCATAATGTAGTTGAAGAAAACTTAGAACTCATGGTAGAAGACCTAGATTCCATATTTCACATAGCTCCTCCCTGGGCTTCCTTAGATCTCCTAAATCAGAAGCCAGAAGTCTGGTTCATTCTCATTCAACTTTTCACCACTAAGAAGTCCAGAACCAAACAACTGAAAATGCAACTAGAAGAAACTTTCAAACTTTAGTCTAAAGCTAACCCTAGGCTGTCATATTAAATTTAAAGGTCTATGAAGCATATCTCTGCAGTAATGAGTAAGTGAGTCATCTTTTTGATTATGCTCAGAACCTGATGAGACAAGAATTGATCTTTAGATTTAGATCAGCAGAGGGCTAGAGAAGGATAACTAGCTTTGACAAGATGAATTTCTACTGGAGAGGGAAACTGCAGATAGGGTTAGAGATTATAGAAGAGCGAATAATGGCCTACAAAGCTATCCACATCCAGATCCCTGAAACTGTAGATGTGACCTTATATGGCAAAGAGACTTTGCAGATGTAATTATGAACCTTGAGGTGGTGACATTATCCTGAATTATTCAAGTAGGCCCTAAATGTAGTCAGAAATGTCCTTTAAGAGAGGCAAAGGGGAAATGTGACCACAGAAGAAGTAGGAGATATGACTACAGAAGCAATGTGTTAGTGTAATGCAAGGGATGGGCCAAAATAAATGCAGACAACTTCTAGAACTTGGGGGAAAAAAAGAAAAAATAGATTATCACAGAGTTATCAGTGGGATTATGGCCCTATAAACACCTTTTTAGTCCACTGAAACTCACCTGAGACTTCTGGCCTCCAGAAATATAATTCGTTAAGCCCATAAATTCGTAGTAACTTGTTATAACTATAGGAAACTATCAAAGTGATGGTTAGTTCACTCTCGCTACATCCTTGACACTCTTGGCTTGAAGGATGACTTTTCACTACCACTTGCAGACACTCAAAAGATCAGTCTGTGGGCCTTAGATTCTTGTGCCTATGATCTGCCTAAAGTCTTGGAGTAAAGAAAGGCAGTTTAAGAATAGGAATACTTTCTGCTGGGTCTGTTAACTACTAAGGCTACTCAGTTGACTGTGGTTACATCATGGGTTGCGAGCTGGGAAACAGGATACCTTTATCTTCAGATACTTGTGAGAATAATTGTATTCAAGATATTTAAAGTACAACCTAGTAAACTATTTTAGCTATATAAATAATTGCAAAAACTAAAATACAGTATTTCCATTCTGTTGATTTTATGAGGTGCTACTCCCTTAAGATCATATGTGACAGTTGGCTGATTGACTTGACATCTGTTAATAGTTATGGTACCACTATCTTATATATGCACAGCAATTTACAACTTACACAAATTATTTCATTCTCACTATGATCTACTCGGGGAAATATCAATTTTAAAGGCGAAAAAAAGAAAAAAAAACGAAACCCAGAGACTTTCCCCATTATCTCAAAACCTAATGAAGTCACAGCAAGGACATCAAAGTTCATCTTCTGACAACATAGAACACAAAACAGAATCACTATCTGAAACAATAAGTGGGATGCTCCCAGCGTTTCTACTGATGAGCAGACAGGATTAACAAGAGTAGCCTTATCAGGTTTGTAAATTGTTATGAATATATACTTTTTGTCTTCACAACTCAATACTGAGAATCACTGAAGTGCTGGGAAATGAACAAAAGGTAGAATAAGGCACATTGACCTTGAGACCTGACTGCCTCTTTTCAGCTATATGATTATATAACATTTAAGCTTACTTCATTTTCTAGGTTTCAATTTTCTGTGAAACCTGTAATAAAAACGGATACCATTTTATAGATGAATAAACTCAAGTTATTTCCCCAATTTCATACAGCTAATAACTAGAAGACAACACATAAAAGCAAGTCTTGGCCGGGCGCGGTGGCTCAAGCCTGTAATCCCAGCACTTTGGGAGGCCGAGACGGGCGGATCACGAGGTCAGGAGATCGAGACCATCCTGGCTAACACGGTGAAACCCCGTCTCTACTAAAAAATACAAAAATCTAGCCGGGCGTGGTGGCGGCGCCTGTAGTCCCAGCTCCTCGGGAGGCTGAGGCAGGAGAATGGAGGGAACCCGGGAGGAGGAGCTTGCAGTGAGCCTAGATCCGGCCACTGCACTCCACCCCGGGCGACAGAGCAAGACTCCATCTCAAAAAAAAAAAAAAAAAAAGCAAGTCTTGTTTATTAAATTGACAAAGATTATATACATTTATGTTATACAATATTTTGATACGTGTATACATTGTAGAATGGTTACATCAATCTAATTAACATATCTATTATCTCACATATTTACCGTTTTTGTGGTAAAAACATTAAAAATCTACTCTTGGCAATTTTCAAGTATGCAATACATTAACTACAGTCACTATGTCGTACAACAGAACTCCTGAACTTATTACACCTAACTGAAATTTTGTACCACTTGGCTAACATCTTTCCAATCCCTCCCCTCCCTGATAACCACCATTATATTCTTTGCTTCTATAACTGTTTCAGATTCCACATAAGTGAGGTCATGTGGTTTTTGTTTTGCAGTACCTGGCTTATTTCACTTAATATAATGGCCTCCAGGTTTGTCCAGTCTTGTCAAATAGGATTTCCTCCTTCAAGGCTGAATACTATCCCATTGTGTGTGTATATATCAAATTTTCTTCATTGCATCATTGATGGACACTTAGGTTGCTCCTATAACTTAACTGTTGTGAATAATGTTGAAGAAATGCAACATTCATTTCATATTCTTTAGATGTATACTCAGGAATAGAATTGGTTAATAGTATGGCAGTACTATTTTTTTTTGAAAAAATATTCCTACTTATATTCATAATGCCTAGTCTACATACCCATCAACAGTGTGCAAGTATTTCCTTTTCTCCATATCCTTACCAACACTTGTTCTCTTGTTTGATAATAGCCACCCTAACAGGTGTCAGGTGATAATTCATTATGGTTTTAATGAGCATTTCCCTGATGACTAGTGATGCTGAAAATTTTTTTATATACATGTTTGCAATTTGTATGTCTTGAGAAACGTCTATTCAGGACCTCTGCTGACTTTTTAACTAGGTTATTTGCTTGTATGCAATTGAATTGAATCCCTTAGATACTTATATACTAAAGGATATTAACCCCTTATCAGATACATGGTTTTCAAGTATTTTCTTCTATTCCATAAGTAGTCTCTTTACTCTGTTGATTGTTTCCTTTGCTATGCATAGCTTTTTAGTTTGATGGAATCCATTTTTGTTTTTATTGTCTGCACTTTTGGGGTCATATTAAAAATATCTTTGCCTAGACCAATATGTTTCTTTTCCCCTATGTCTTTGTCTCTTCACTTTACATTTCCAGTCTTATGTTAGAATCTTTTGAGTTGAATTTTGTAATGGTATGAGATAAGGGTCAAATTTGGGGGGGGGGAAATGGAGTCACTCTGTCACCCTGGCTGGAGTACAGTGGTACCATCTCGGCTCACTGCAACCTCCATCTCCCGTGTTCAAGTGATTCTCCTGCCTCAGCCTCCAAAGTAGCTGGGATTACAGGAGTGTGCTACCATGCCTGACTATTTTTTATTTTTAGTAGAGACAGGATTCACCATGTTGCCCAGGCTGGTCTCAAACTCCTGGTCTCAGATGATCCACCTGCCTCAGCATCCCAAAGTGCTAGGATTACAGGCGTGAGCCACCACACCCATCCCTATTTCATTCTTCATGCCAAACTCTAGCTCTCCTAGCACCATTTACGCAAAATATTGTCATTTCCCCCTCGTGTTTTTGAAACTTTGTCAAAGATCAGTTGACCATAAGTACACAAATTTACGCTGCTTTCTCTATTCCATTCCATTGGTCTATATGTCTGTTTCTGTGCCAGTACCATGCTGTATTGATTACCGTAACTTTGTAGTAAATTTTTAGATCAGGTAGTGTGGTGCCTCCAGCTTTGTTCTTTCTGTTCAAGATTGTTTGGGGCATTTAGGGTCTTCTGTGGTCCCATATTAATTTTAGGCTTTTTGTCTATTTCTGTGAAAAATCTCATTGGAATTTTGTTACCATTTCATTGAATCTATTGATTGTTTTGGGAAGCATGAACATTTTGACAGTATTAACTCTTTCAATCCATAAACATGGGATCTCTCCATTTATTTGTGTCTTCAATTTTTTAAAATATTTTTTCCAATGGAGGGCTTCTCAGAAGTGACAGTTATAAAGAATAAATAGGAATTTGCCAGCCAAAGTAGGAGGAAAGCCAGTTTTCCTGACAGAAGATACAAGTACCTTGTATGAAAAACCTCTAGACAGAGTACTATGCACACTCACGTCAGTTAGCATTGTATATTAAACAAGTGTTTCTAGTCACAGTTGTGTATAGCAACCAGGGTATTCCCACAAGCTCATGATTTTAAAAGAAATTGCTAACTTCGTATATCATACAGAGGATCAGTTGGCTGGCTCTAAATGTTAAGCATCTTGTTTTTAAAATATTGTTGTTTGGGGAATACAAATACCTGCTGGCTATCATATTTTAAAAGGCATACTACATTAAAAAAAAAAAAAAAACTAGTGAGAATGATTTCTGACATCAGAACAGACCACAATACAAATATTCGGAGAGTTTATACCAAGAGGTAACAGCTCTCACCCTCCTTACCAGGAAAGTCAAGCTCTCACATTCCTCACCAGGAAAGTCAATAGAGATTGCTATTCAAGACTGCCAGAGCTATCTTATACAAAACAAGATGCAATATGTAAAGGTATATGGAGAAGTAAAAGAACACAATCATTTTCGTTCTTACATGAACAACACACTTTCCTATCAGATCCGAGACAAATAAATCAACTAAAACACACTGAAAGGCTTAATGTATCATTTTAGTAGATACTTTCCTTCAGTGTAAGTTTATCCCATTTTCAGATAATGCATATGTCCCAAAGTATTTGTAATATATCTGAGTTATAAAAGTGTTTTTGCTTTCTGTGTAACTGACTTAATTGAAAAACAGCAATTTTTATATCCCATGCTAACAAAAAGACAAGGATTAGAGCAAAGCACTACTGTTGTGTTAAGTTCATTTTTCAACCTGATTTCTGGAAAATTACATGAGTTTTTGATAAACTTTTTCCATGTCTAAATCCTGTAGCAGCCAATATTTGGCCGAGACTTAAATGTTAGACCTAATACCATAAAAACCCTAGAAGAAAATCTAGGTAGTACCATTCAGGACATAGGCATGGGCAAGGACTTCATGTCTAAAACACCAAAAGCAACGGCAGCAAAAGCCAAAATTGACAAATGGGATCTAATTAAACTAAAGAGCTTCTGCACAGCCAAAGAAACTACCATCAGAGTGAACAGGCAACCTACAGAATGGGAGAAAATTTTTGCAATCTACTCATCTGACAAAGGGCTCATTTCCAGAATCTACAAAGAACTCAAACAAATATACAAGAAAAAAACAAACAACCCCATCAAAAAGTGGGGAAAGGATATGAACAGACATTTCTCAAAAGAAGACATTCATACAGCCAACAGACACATGAAAAAATGCTCATCATCACTGGCCATCAGAGAAATGCAAATCAAAACCACAATGAGATACCATCTCACACCAGTTAGAATGGCAATCATTAAAAAATCAGGAAACAACAGGTGTTGGAGAGGATGTGGAGAAATAGGAACACTTTTACACTGTTGGTGGGATTGTAAACTAGTTCAACCATTATGGAAAACAGTATGGCGATTCCTCAAGGATCTAGAACTAGATGTACCATATGACCCAGCCATCCCACTACTGGGTATATACCCAAAGGATTATAAATTATGCTACTACAAAGACACATGCACACGTATGTTTATTGCGGCACTATTCACAATAGCAAAGACTTGGAATCAACCCAAATGTCCATCAGTGACAGACTGGATTAAGAAAATGTGGCACATATACACCATGGAATACTATGCAGCCATAAAAAAGGATGAGTTTGCGTCCTTTGTAGGGACATGGATGCAGCTGGAAACCATCATTCTTAGCAAACTATCACAAGAAGAGAAAACCAAACACCGCATGTTCTCACTCATAGGTGGGAACTGAACAATGAGCTCACTTGGACTCGGGAAGGGGAACATCACACACTGGGGCCTATCATGGGGAGGGGGGAGGGGGGAGGGATTGCATTGGGGAGTTATACCTGATATAAATGATGAATTGATGGGTGCTGACGAGTTGATGGGTGCAGCACACCAACATGGCACATGTATACATATGTAACAAACCTGCACGTTATGCACATGTACCCTAGAACTTAAAAGTATAATAAAAAAAATAAATTAATTAATTAAAAAAAACATAGAATATTGGTGTGGGACTATTACTGGGTTCTCCATTCTGTTTCATTGATCTGTATGTATATTGCTTTGCCAATACTAGATTGTCTTGATTACTATAGCTATGTATTAAGCCTTACTATCCAGTGAGTGATTTCTCCCACATTATTTTTGTCAAGATAGTTTTAGCAATTTTAAAGCCTATGCCTCTCCGTATAAATTTTATATAAGGTTTTCTCTGTCTAAAAAAAATAATGCTAGGATTTTGATAGGACTTGAGTTAAATATGTATATCTATTTGGAAAGAATTAACAGCTTTATTACATTGAGTCTTTTAACTAATTAACAAGATTTGTGTCTTCATCTATTTAGGTCTGTGATTCCTTTCATCAACATTGTATAATTTTCAACATAAAAATCCTGTATACATTTTGTTAAATATATACCAAAGTGTTTAATTTTCTTTGAAGTGATTTTAAATGATACTGTTTTTAAGTTCAGTTTAGGCAAGTTCATTGTTAGTATATAGAAATGTGACTGATTTTTGTATATTGATCTTGTATCCTGCAACTTTGCTGAACTCATTTATTAGTTCTACTAATTTATTTTTCTGTTTTGCAGACTTCTTAGTGTTTTCTACATAGACAACCATGTCATTTGCAAATAGGGACAGTGTGATTTCTTCTTTGCCAATCTGTGTGCCTTGAGTTTATGTTTCTCACTTAATGCAGTGGCTAGAATAATGTTGAATAAAAGCAGTGAAACTAGACATCTTTCCATTTTTCCTCTCTTCTCTGTCCCTTTCTCTCTCCCTTCTGTTTTTTGGTGCAGTCTATATCTGGTTTTATTATGTGAGTAATATTATCCTCAAAAATAAATGAGTTGAGTATTCCCTCCATTTATATGTTTTGATAAACATTGTGAAAATTGGTGTTAATTCTTTACATATTTGGTAGATTTTCCAGTAAAACCATCTGGACTTGAAGATTTTTTTTCAGGAACTTTTAAATTGTGAATTTAATTTAGTTAATGGTTATAGACTACTAAGATTACATATTTCTTCAATGAGTTTTGGGAGGTTGTAGTTTTCAAAGTATTTATCCATTTCTTCTAAGTTGTCAAATGTATGACTATAAATTTGTTCATACTATTGCCTTATTATATTTTTAATGGCTGCAGAATTTGTAGTAATATTCATTGTTTCAATCCTAATATCAGTTTTTTGAATCTATTTCTGTCAGTCTTCTTAATCTGTCAATTTTATTGATTATTAAAGCAGTGAATATTTATTGTCTCAATAATTTTCTATTTTTTTAATTTAATTTATTTTTTCTCTGGTAAGTATTTCTTCTATTTGGTCTGAATGTATTTTGTTCTTTTTCTAGTTTCTTGATTTAGGAAGCAAGAGTATCATTGCTGAACTCACACGATTCAACATTACTCAGTAAGAATGGCTTCATATGAGGTCCTGTTTCTTTCAGTCTTTCATATCACCATTGTCGTGCCAAATCCCTATAGACTCCACTGGGGATGGAACAAGGTTCAAAAAGCTGAAGAAGAGACCCAAAGCCAGGAAATAAGACTTGGTGTTTTTTTGGGGGGTTACATACAGGAGAGAGAGAGTTCAGTGGCTGTGGGCCAGACAGGATAAGTGCCTTACATAGAGTCCAGTGGCAGCAGACTGGACAGGAGAACCACATGGTCCAGTGGTGGCAGGCTAGGCAGAAGAACTGCAACCACTTGCAAAAGGCATGCAGTTTATAAAATATTTTCACTTAGTACTGTCTCCTTAATAACCTCCACTTGGCAACCTTCATTCAGTCCGAAACTCAGGGCCTCTATCCTCTGTATGGCCCATCCCATGGGATAGGCTGGGTGCTCAGATGCTCCTCAAAGACAAGAAATGAATCTCCAGCTTGACCACTCCTGGATTCTATAGCTCAAAACACTGAACACACATTCAGATGCATCTGCCATGCAAAGTCATTCTCAGGAAATGCTTAAGTTATTGCTCTCAGGTGTGTTTACCATACAATCATCTCTAAATGTCAAAATCTAAACCCTGTAACTCTTTTGCTTTCATTTTCAGATAAAATCCTGAATGACTGCCTAACCCTAACTGATCAACTTATTTCTCCCAGGATAAACCTACAAGAGACCCTCCCCCCTCTTACAAATACTGATGTTTGGTTTGCAAGTAGATCTTAATTAAAGGATGGATATGGAATCTACCAAACTAGTTACGATATAGTTTCTTAAACTGAAGAAATAGAAAATGCCTATTTTCCAGGAGCCACATATGCTCAACAAGCAGAATTAATTGTATTGGTTAGCACCTGTCAATTGGCAAAAGTAGTGCTACGAAAGCAAAGAAGTTTCTTAAACTTTTCAGGTAAATACATTAAAAAATAGACATACACAAGGTTTCTTAACCTTTTCAGGTAAATATATTAAAAATAGACATATCAAAACTACTGAAAGCCATGCTATTACCAAAATCACTGGCCATTATTAAAATTCTAGGTCATTCCAAATCAGATGCTCCATAAAACAGAGGAAAATAGCTAGTTGATAAGGTAGCAAAGATAGCTGCTCTAAACAACAACAACAAAACAAAAAACGCTAACCTATTAACTTTTAAGGAAGTACCTGAGCTTGACATAAAATTGGCTCAATCCAGAGCCCTAAAATCAGAATAAAAAGTGTGGGAAACGAAAGGGGGAAAATACTCCCCAAAAAATGAGGTATGATATGGGCCGATTGACTTGTCAATATTTCCTTTAAATTATGGTTATTTCTAACTTATGTGCCTGATTTAATTCATTTGAGTCCTGACAAAATGGTTGTTTGGGGGAAACATTATTATTGGAAACATTCTTCAACTATAGCTCATAAGGTATGTAACCACCATCATATTTGCCCAAAGTACAATCCAGGAAAACTATTTCTTGGTTCCCAAGGAACTGTGTAGAATCTGACCTATTCTTCAACATTTTCATTGTGCTTAATACCCCCAGTTATCTGGATTAGTAGAATGCACAACCAGAATAATCAAAATCTAACTGCAAAAATTAACTGAGGCCTTTTATTTTTTCTTTTTTTTCTTTTTTTTTATTTTTATTTTTATTTTTTATTATACTTTAAGTTCTAGGGTACATGTGCATAA
>NC_045445.1:6892477-6953799 GCF_002776525.5 Piliocolobus tephrosceles | reverse complement strand
TGTTACATATGTACCCTAGAACTTAAAGTATAATAAAAAAAAAAAAAAAAGAAAATTACAGGCTTGAAGGCAAAAAAAAACAAAAAACAAAAAAACATGCAACTCTCAACTGAATATTGAACATCTATCTAATCTTAGACCAACTGGAAAGCCAAAGCCACTCCCCTCTGTTTCTCTTACACTGAAAAAGAAATGAATGTTTTAATACTAAGTAAAATAATCTTCCTAGACTCTCTCCTATATAGTACCCGGGTGCACATGTAAATAGACCAATAGCACAATCCAACATTTACCAGTTTCCAGAACAATGATCTGTTTCAATTCTAAAATTAGAAAAACAAATCTTGGGCCTATACGATGCTTATTAAAATTTTTTTAATCATGTAAGTCGGGGGAAAACAGTGATGTTTGCTATAAAATTGTATCAACCGAACTTAAGAGGTATGCCTTGGACTGTTAAGAGCACATATCCAGCAGTTTGAGCAAGCTATGGAAAAGCTACATGGTATGTGGATGTAGTTGTTTTGAACCAGCTATTTTTTTTTTTTGGTCTTCTGCTTTAATGTATCTATTTTGATGCCTAGGACAAGTCATTAAACTTGCAGCTTAAAGAATTACTAAGTGTGTAAAACATCTTCATGTCATCATCTTGCTTCTCCTTCTGGCCTACTTCCGTCCCAGGGTGTGAATGAAGGATGAGGAATGAATGCAGGATGGCTTCAGTCTCAGAGATGGGGTACGGTGATGTGAGTAGAAATGGAATGGAGGTTAGACATCTAGTAGATAACCTGCATAAAACTAGAAGTCATATAATTACCATGTTCACTCATTGAATACAGTGACATTCATCATTTTAGCAGTTTCTCAGAATACAATTGTTTCTTGAATGGTCTGCATCTCATATTCTCGAAATTTCATCATTGAAGTTACAGTTCACATGAAGTTACTTTTCTAGATATAGATATGGATACAGATGTAGGTATAGAGACAGTCAAAAAATACAATCTGGTTGTCTAATTGAATGATTTGAAAATCTTCCTAAATATGGAAATTTTATTATAGATCATATGTAAGACATTTGTCTGGGGTGAAGACAAGCAATGAGGAAAGCTATTTGAACTACAACATGATCTCTTATTCTCTGCTTTTAATGGCACAGGAAATCTGAAAGTTAAATGTCTAACATTTTTCTTGGTATGTAAATCTCAGCCCCAACTCTGGTTTAAGAGAAATATCACTTTTCTGTAATTCAAGTTGATTTCTACTTTGAAACTTCCTTCTTCCCAGCTGATAGAAATTGAATCTCAGTTAACTCATAGATCTGCCACTCACCTCTAATTTCCAAGTTCTCTGGGGACCTCCATTTCCCTCTGCCATAATGCAAGCTCCTGCTAGCTTTATAAGCATCTCTCCCATTCTGTTTGCACCAGGAATCTTTGGTTCCACTGAGACTGCTGGAAACCATAACTAGTGTGCCTCCTTGGTCAATGAGGTCTACCGTGTGAAATCACTCATGAAGCAACTGATTACATCAAGAAATATTTATTAAGGGATCACTACATCCCAAGCAGTTCATTCCACCAGTGAACAAGACAGAAAAATTTCTTTGATCTCATGGGAATAGACAGATAATATGCACCCAACTACATAAAACACCTCGTGTTTCAGTTGAAGATGGATGTTATGAAAAAAAAATCAAATGGGAGAGAATGGGAAAGAAGGTTGCAATTTGGTAATTTTGGATTGGCTGGAAGGCTTCACTATGAAAGTGGCATTTCAAAAATAAAAAACAAAAACAAAAGGAGAGAGTGTTCCGTGTGAATATCTGTTGGGAGTGCATTCCAGGCCCAGTGAACAGTAAGTGCAAAGCCCTTAAGGAAGGAACAGCAAAGAGGCCACTGCTGTTGGAGCTGAGTATGCAAGAATAGCAGATTAGGTCACCACTGG
Source organism: Piliocolobus tephrosceles (assembly GCF_002776525.5). Lineage (NCBI taxonomy): Eukaryota > Metazoa > Chordata > Mammalia > Primates > Cercopithecidae > Piliocolobus > Piliocolobus tephrosceles. The sequence continues at coordinate 6,951,852 of NC_045445.1, read as the reverse complement.
GTCAGATGGAGGAGGCAATCAACACAGAATGGTCTTACAGAAACATAATGCAACCTACTATGAAAATTATAAACTTATTTATAGTGACACTTTAAAAAGGAAAAAAAGTAAAAATTTAAATAACTATCAAATATATTAAAAACATAGCCATATATGAGCAATATAAAAGAAACTAACTTTTTTAATACTAAGGCTTCAATATCTAGTGGTATTTTACACTTATGGCACTTCTCAATTTGGACTAGCCACATTTCAAACGCTCAATAGTCACCTGTGGCTTGTGGCTACCTCATTGGACAGTGCAGATCTAGCTACTCAAATGAGGGGAAAAGGAGGGAAAATACCAGGGGAAAATCAATTGATTATGTATCATTGACATCCTGTCATACATTCTATTTCCTACAACATTTCTTTCTGATCGGGGGCAGTATTTAAAAATCTTTTTTTTTAATTATAAAAGTCATATGCATCTCAAAATTTCATATATAGAAATGAAGAATGAAAAGTAGACTCACTAGAAGTTCAGTTCCACAGCGATAGGGACTTTTGTTTTTTTGTCTGTTTTCCTACCTCCTATATTGCTAGAGCCTAGGACAATACTTTGCATATAGTTTGATTCTCAAAAAGTATGTTGAATGAGCTAAGCAGGTAGAATTAGTTTCTAACTCCATTTCCCTGCAGTCAAACCTGCAAACCTACCTACATTTAGATGTTCTTCATTTGTTTATCTGCAATTACAGATGAGGACCTGCCCCTACTCTTCCCTAAGGCAAACTTCCACTGGAGTTTGATACTCCTCGTGGCCTTCAAGGCCTTCACTTCTTCCCTAATTGTGTCTTTTTGGCATTAGCATCCCTCAACTTAAGGAAAAATACTGATGATTACACATTCCTCTCCTACGTTACACCCTATTTCTCGTCTCCCTTTTATAGCTAAACTCACCAAAATATTTGTCTATACTGTCTCCAATTCTTCTCCCATTCTCTACTAAATCTACTCCAATCTTTTGTGCACACAAATGACATCCAGGCTACTAATGATCACTGATGACATCCATAGGGATTAACCCAGTGGATGATTTGCTGCACCAGTCTCATGCTGCCTCTCATATAGTTGACACAATGAAGCACTCTTGATTTTCCTTTAATCTCAGTCACCACTCTACTGTCACCTTCACCGACTCTCTTCCTGCAGAGATCTCTAGAGGTTGGGATATCTCCTCAAACCCCATATTCTTTCCCTGCTCTTTCTCTGACCACTAAGTTCAACACGTTAGTCAGTCCAGTTATTTGTTTCCAAAATGTTGATTATATTTGCCTCTCTCCTTCTTCACCACCACTGCTCTAGCCCAAGTCACCATCATCCTCAACTAAATTACATCCCATTGTGTCTCTCTGACCCCATCATGGCCTCTAGACTTAAGTTTAGCATCCAGAGTGATTATTTTTAAATCAAAGTCAGTCACTACTGTTCCATGGTGCCAATGGCTCCTCATTATAAGAGGAAAATCCATGACCCCCTTCTATCTGCCCAGTCACATCTCCTACCACTCTTTCCCTTATACACTGTACTCCAGTTACACTTAGAATTCTTGCTATTCTTCAAAAATTCTAATGTTTCTTTCCTTAAAGTCTTTACTATTCCTTATGCTTGGAAGAGTATTCCACTTTTCTCAGTCTGACTGACTCCTGTCCTGGAACTCTCAGGATAAACGTTGCCTCTGCAGAGAGGCTTTCCATAATGACTCTGTATAACTCATCCCACCCCTCCAATCTTCCTTCTGGAGCTGAGCTGCTTGTTAACTCTGTAACACTTTTGACAATTCAGTCGTTTTACTCATTTTTTTGTGTCACTTCCACTAAACCATAAGCACTTTCAAGTCAGCATCTCTCGATCCTCATGGCTATATCCTACAGGTATAGCTCAGTATCTGGCTCATTCCATTATAGGTGTTCAATAAATGTTGACTACATGAATGAATGAGTGAATTTAGAGGCACATGGTACCGCAAAGAGATGCTGAGGGAAAAGGGGCAGAGGAAGTGGTGCTGCATTCCTAGTTCAAATCATTGATCTTCACCCCTGAGACTAGCCCTCATACTCAAAATGCTGGACCCACTGGATAGAGAGAAAACTTAACAGCATGTCTAGTAACTGTACTCAAACCAAGAATTGACTCCAGTCCACAGGCCCTGCGTTTGCCTCAAGCCCTGACTTGCCAACTGTTCAGCCACAGCTTGAAGGTATTAATATTACTAGCGCATTGGTGCCTCAAATCCCCAGCAGCCAGATTTTTCAGGCACACCTGAAGACAGTCTGTGCTCCAGGAAATTTGCAAGCAATTAGAATCAGCAAACCACTGAAGATAATGAGGTGAGAGAGAGATTGGGGCATGCTCAAAGCTGGAGGTGGAGGTTAAAAAAAAAAAGCACACTCCTATTGCAATTAAACTTCAAGAGAAAATGCCTTTTTTGAATAAGAAAGCAAAACGTAAAGTATCTAGGTTTGCCCAGTAGTCTTAATCTATGCTGCATCTACTCCCTGAAGGCATATGCTTCGCCTAAATAGTGGTATTCTCTGACCCAAGTATTTGTAAGATGGAGTTATAACAATAGCTACCAAAGTTGAGGATTGAGATAATTCACATTAAACAATTAGCACAATATTGGTGCAGAGCAAGTGCTCAAGATTCATAATTTTGATTATTAGTGCTGGCAATAGATGTATCAAATGGAACCTTTCTTACAGGATGAGGATGCAACCAGATGAGTGTAAATAACCTAATGTCTATAACTTAGTAAGGGCTCAACAAATGGTAGTAGTTACTATTATCTTAGTTATGTATGCTCTTATTTTCTCTCAGAGATGTAAACTAGGTAGAGGCAGGTGTTGCCATTTTAGAGATGTGGAAACAGGTTCCAACAGTGAGCTAAATGGCCAAAGATCACACAGCAAGTAGATGATCTTAGGACTCAGATATGGCTGGGCACGGTGGCTCACGCCTGTAATTCCAGCACTGTGGGAGGCTGAGGCGGGTGGATCACAAGCTCAGGAGTTCAAGACCAGCCTGGCCAAGATGGTGAACCCCCCCCCCCCCCCCATCACTACTAAAAACTACTACAAAAATTAGCTGGGCACAGTGGCAGGCACCTGTAATCTCAGCTACTCGGGAGGCTGAGGCAGGAGAATCTCTTGAACCTGGGCAGCAGAGGTTGCAGTGAGCCGAGATCGCACCACTGCACTTCAGCCTGGGTGACAGAGTAAGATTCTGTATTTAAAAAAACAAAAAAAAAACAAAAAAAAAAAAGAGAAAAAACTCAGGTCAATGCCATTATGATTACCGTGTGCCTGTTTCTGTAAGTTCTTATTGGAGCACGGTGACATCATTTCCATACTGGCTATGGCTGCTTTCACACAACAGACAGATTCCCATATAGCCAAGAAAGTAGAAAATATTTTCTCTGGCCCTTTACAGAGACAGTGTTGACCCTGCTCTAACTCAGACATTTTAATGACACTGAACTAATTTTCTATCTATAATCATTTTGTAAGTTACCAATAAAAATGAAGCAATGGAAAGATTGTCATCTAACTTCAGTCCTTTTCAAAAAGCTGAACAGAAGTGTGATAGCATCTCTTATGGACAGTGGTCATTGAAGCCGAGTGGGGAGGGCAACAACAAAACAGCAGTAGATCCCTAGAAGAAAATGTACTACCATGCACTTCTTAAGACTTCTACTACCAGGTGACTGCAAGAGCCCTTTGACCCCAGGCATCAGTGCCACCTACCATCAACATTCCCAGTTCAGACTAAAAATCACATCACACCTCCCCTTTTCTCATTACTTCACTTTAGTAACAATAGTAATAGTCATCCCAATTTGCTTCATCCCTGGCATCTGAGCTGCCTAATGTGCCGCTGTACCCTCAGCTGACACCACTAATCAACTAATGGTAAGCATGAAACAAATGGTACCATCAGTTGCCCTAATGACTGGCTGCTCAATCCTAGGTGTGCAGAGATGTTTTTGATTATGATACAGGGCTCTGTCCCATCTGGAGGTCGAGACATCACAATTCCATTAAACAACATTTTGAACCCCAGAAGACCACACTCTTCCCCTCAAAGAAGAGTTTTTGTTAATTAGCGTATACTAGAGTTGGCCTTTCCTTTTACACAGATGGTATGAATAAAGTGTGTTATCAATCAAATCTTTTTGCCTGGCATCTTCATCAGGGTCCCTAGACAACAGCTTATGATGAGTAATCTGCTATAAAAGTTACTGAGAACACTTTTAAAGCAAACGTTATTATAATAAACTCACTGACTTTGAACATACAGCTTTGAGCATTTGATGTTGTAATATGAATCAATGTTTTCTTCCCTGGTGATAAAGTTGAATAGCATATCTTATCACGGTTACGAAACTTAGTTTGAATAATACTTGTGATTGTAATGTGCTTAGAACTATCTTCATCACTCTACGGTTTATGCAGTGATTGTACAAGGAATGTATGGGAGTGGGGTCTTTATTCCTACATGTCACTATAAAATGAAGTTAATTGGCAGTGGGGTGAATGGTCATTGATACATAAACGTAGTATAAATCGTAATGCTTCCAACTGGCTTACACTTTATATAAGGAATACACTCGGTTGGGGAGATACAGACTCAAATCTATAGAAAAGCTATTTCTGAAAGCATAAGAAACAAATTCCAAGAAAAGACAGCTATCACATCCTCAAAAAAAAAATCTTTAAAGAATGCAATACTCTAAGGTATTTTAATTCTTAAATGTCATTTGTAACCCACACATGGCAATATTGAAAAAACAACCAAAGTGTATTTTATGCTAACAATCCTCGCAATACTCAAGCCTTTATCACATCTATGTTATCTTCCTTGAAGGCTAAATTCTGGTTCCGTTTCTATCAAAATTGTATCAGAACCAGATGAATGTAAATAACCTAATATTTATAACTTAGTAAGTGCTCAACAAATGGTAATAATTACTATTGTTTTAGTCATGTATTGTCTTATTTTAGTAGATACGTAAAATAGATAGAGGCAAGTAATGCCATACTAGAGATGTGGAAACAGGTTCAAATGGTGACCATGAAAGGGCTCAACCATAGTCTCTCAAATTGCCAGTTCAGGTCGAACGCCCTTCTCCGTTTTCTTACATGTAAAGAGACAATGATTAAAGCAGCAGCATTAATATAGTTTTCTCGGAAAGGATGTATGCTAACTACCACATGGAGAGTTAGTGTTTTAATCACAAAACTTTCTTGAAAAAAATCCACAATTTATATAAAGAAACGTGGTCTATAGTGAATTACGTAGCAATGTTACATGCACTGGTCATTCTTTCCAGCATCCCAAAACATAAACCCTCTCCCAACGTATAGGAAAATCCTACCTCATGAGTCATGTGGGGAAGCAGGGGTTACCGCTCCTCTAGGGAAGTTGAAAACGCCAGACGCTTGCATTCCCAGTCTCCCGTGCTGCTACGGTGCTGGCATATGTCCTACATAAGTACTTTTCTAAATTCCCTAATGGTAAGAATCACCTGAGGCTCTTGTTAACAGCTACACAGGTCCATCTCATGGAGACTGGTTTAGTGGCTATAAAATTGGGCTGGGAATTGTTTACCTTGATAAGTACCCAGGTGATTCTCATGATCAAAGAAGCCTAGCAACCAAACACTAACCTAGAATGGACCCATGGTTCTTTACCTTGCGTGTACATTAGAGTCACCTGTGGTGCTTTTAAAACGCAGGATTCCAGGAACTCCCCCCCCCCCCGCCCCAGTTTAGACCAATTGAATCAGAATAGTCTCTGGGATGGATTCTCATTCTCTCTGTCTCCCCTCTTTGCCCTCTCTCCCCTCTCTCCCCTCTCTCCTCTCTCTCCTCTCTCTCTCTCTCGAAATTAAAATTTGAGAATTCCAAATCTCATATCTTCCAGACAGGTAGGATGCAGACAAAACGTATTTCCATTATGATGACAATTTTTATATAACTTGGCTCTCGGCAGGGCGCGGTGGCTCACGCCTGTAATCCCAGCACTTTGGAAGGCCGAGGCGGGTGGATCACGAGGTCAGGAGATGGACACCATCCTGGCTAACACGGTGAAACCCCGTCTCTACTAAAGATACAAAAAATAATTAGCCAGGCATTGTGGCGGGCGCCTGTAGTCCCAGCTACTCGGGAGGCTGAGGCAGGAGAATGGCGTGAACCCGGGAGGCAGAGCTTGCCCTGAGCTGAGATCCGGCCACTGCTCTCCAGCCTAGGAGAAAGCGAGACTCCATCTCAAAATAAATAAATAAATAAAAATAAAATAAAAGAAATAAAATAAAAAATAAACAAATAAATATAAATAAACTTGGCTCTCTATTTTCCCCCTTTTCCTACTCATGCCATATAATTCCCAGACCTACCCTGTCCTTACATGAAGATAAGCCACTTTGTTCACCTAGGATTCAATCATTTATATTTTTCCAATTCATAATTTCTGTACAGACATATACCTATGTATAAATCTCATATACAGGCATTTTTTCTTTCATGATTGTTTTATAAATATATCAAAAATACTCATCTGCATCTGCAATTATCATTTAATAGTGTTACCTGGAAATCTCTCCAAAATTTTTATTTTTTTTTTTACTGATTTAAATTTGCATTTTTTTCCTTCAACTTTTATTTTAAGTTCAGGGGTACATGTGCAGGATATGCAGGTTTGTTACATAGGTAAATGTGAACCATGGTGGTTTGCTGCACAGATCATCCCATCACCTAGAAATTAAGTCCAGCATACATTAGCTATTCTTCCTGATGCTCTTCCTCAACCCACTGCTCCCGTCTAACAGGCCCCAGTGCATGTTGCTTTTACCCCATGTGTTCATGTGTTCTCATCTTTCAGCTCCCACTTAAAAGTGAGAACATGTGGTGTCTGGTTTTCTGTTCCTGTGTTAGTTTGCTGAGGATAATGGCTTCCAATTCATCCCATGTCCCTGCAAAGGATGTGATCTCATTCCTTTTTATGGCTACATAGCATTCTACGATGTCTATATACCACATTTTCTTTATCCAGTATACTATTGATGGACATCTAGGTTGATTCCATATCTTTGACTATTGTGAATAGTGCTGCGATGAACATATGTTTGCTTGTATCTTTATAGTAGAAAGATTTATATTCCTTTGAGTATATACGCAGTAATGGGATTGCTGGGGCAAATGGTCTTTCTGCCTCTAGGTCTTTGAGGAATCACCGCACTGTCTTCCACAGTAGTTGAACTAATTTACACTCCCACCAACAATGTAAAAGTGTTCCTTGGTCTCCACAACCTTGCTACCATTTGTTATTTTTTGACTTTTTAAAAATATCCATTGCAACTGGTGTGAGATGGTACCTCATTGTGGTTTTGATTTGCATTTCTCTAACGATCAGTGATGTTGACCTATTTTTCATATTTGTTGGCCACATGTATGTCTTCTATTGAGAAGCATCTGTTCATGTCCTTTGCCCATTTTTAATGAGGTTGTTGGTTTTTGCCTGTAAATTTAAGTTCCTTGCAGACTCAATATTAGACCTTTGTCAGATGGACAGAGTGCAAAAATTATCTCATATTTTGAAGCTTGTCCATTTACTCTGATGATAGTTTCTTTTGCTGTTCAGAAGCTCTTTAGTTTAATTAGATCCCATTTGTGAATTTTTGCTTTACTTGCAATTGCTTTTGGCATTTTCACCATGAAATGTTGTTTCATTTTGCATGTTTCAAATTTTCTATAAATAGGTCCGTACTATATGCATTCTTCAACAACTTACTTTTGTTGCTCGAATCATGCTCTGTTACCAAATGAGTACATTTATCTCTTCAGCAACAATGCACTGACCCTATACTAAGGTTTTCATGTATTTATATATATACATATATATATGCAATATGTTATTATACTTACTGTAAAATTGTCATTTAGATTTACTCATGTTTTCTACTTTTACCATTCTTTATACCTTCCTGCATCTGCATACTTCCACTGGGGAAGTAAAAACTTCTCAGCTATTGTCTCTTCAATGTTGCTTGGTTCCATTCTTGTTTCCCTCTCATCACAGGTCATCAATTTTAAATACATGTTTAAGCTTCTCACTGTATTGTCTGTCTCCTACCATCTGTTCTATATTTTTCACCTTTTTGTTTCCTTATAGATTATTTCTCCTGAATTATTATCTATTTTACTTACTAATTCTTCAACTGTTAAACCTAATACTGTAGAACTTGATTTCTCTTGCTGTTTTTTTCATTGTCGTTTCCTAGAATTTCTATTTGGTTCTCTTTTAAATCTATGTCATTTTTAATGCTTTCCAATCCTCCGCAAAGATTTTTAAGTTGGTCTCATCTAGAGGAACATATAAAGGTTTAGCTATATTCATCTACATAGTAAAAGTCCCATCCAGAAATATAAGAAAATGGAAATGCTATTTCTTTTTTTTTTTTTTTTTGACTCAGTGTCTCACTCTGTTACCCAGGCTAGAGTGCAGTGGAGCAATCTTAGCTCACTGCGACCTCTGCCTCCTGAGTTCAAGCTATTCTACTACCTCAGCTTCCCAAGTAGCTGGGATTATAGGTACCTCCCACCACGTCCGGCTAAGTTTTTTTTTTTTTTTTTTTAAACTAGAGACAGGGTTTCACTATGTTGGCCAGGCTGGTCTTGAACTCCTGATCTCAGGTGATCTGCCTGACTTGGCCTACTTATGTTTTATATTTTTTCTGCTGTTTCCTTTTATACCAAATACTATATTTGAAAAAAATATATGTAGACTTTAACTTCTTTGGGAGACAATGGTATCTTCTTCTAGAGAAGGTTTCCATTGGTTTCTGCCAGTTGCCTTCAGTCACATAAGCCTAAGTTTACCTTAATCCAATTTCAGGGATTGAGAGTTTCTTGGCTGCCTAGGTGACACAAAGCCAGTGACAGTTTGGACAAGCGCCATTTTTCTTTCAGTTTGCCATTACTCTTACAATGCTTTCTTTCAGGTTCTTGGTCTAAAGAAGAGGTTGGCAAATTGTGACCCACAGGCCAAACCTGGCCAACAAGCCAAATCCAGTCCATTGCCTACTTTTGCACATGACCCATGGACCAAGAATATTTTTTATATTTTTAAAAGTTTGAAAAATAGTCAACAAAATAAACCAGAGACCATTTGTGGCCCATAAAGATATTAGTCTCTGGCCCTTTACAGATATGTTTCCCAACCCCTGATCTAAAGTATAGAATATTTTACTATTTTTGTTAGATCACTTTTGCTAGATCCTAGACCCAACTTTTGTCTCTTAGATCAGCAAGGGCTTTTAAAAAGAGACTTAGCTTCTCTGTTACCTATCCCAAATCAGCAAACTATCTCAAGAAAAAGGGGAGTTTTGAATGCACGGTCCACTTCTCTGTATTTCTGTCTTCTCCCATATGTTTGTCTGGTGATTGTTTACTAACATTTTAGCTCTTTTGTGCTTTTAAGAAGACAATTTTAATAATAATAAAAAAATTACACAAAAAAGACAATTTTAAAGTGTGAATTAAATATAAAGATATTCTTGAAAAAGAATGTAGGTATAAATTATCTAGGCTGCCATTACCAAAAGGAAAAATCCATAATTTCTTCAGATCTATCTTCCAATTCAAGTATATTAATTTAGCTTACACGTATTAAGTGTATTGTTTTAAAATTTCATTTATATTTTACTACTAAACATTATGACATTGTTTATCAAAACTTCTTGATAACTTATAATCTTTTAGTACATTCACACTTTTAATCTCATATATTTTAAATATAACAAGTATACTTTTAAATTTTTTGTCTGATAACTCCAGCATCTAAAGTCTTTTCTTTCTGAATCTTCTGTCATTTCAGATGGCTTTTGTTCATGATGCCTTCATTTTTAGTGTTTGTTTTTTGTATGTGGACTCATTTCTTTGAATTGTAACTATGTAAATTCTTTGAGGACTAGTAATATCTTAAATTAGATACCCTTACTGACCCTTCCACTGAAAATAACTAATACAGAGAATAATGTAAAGTATTCCCTTTACATTAAGGGAGGAGTATGGGAATAGTTTACATAAAGCGATTAAAAATAGTTCACATACATACTTCTCCCTTAATGTAAAGGGAATAGAGGGTGCATTCTTCTATGCACTTAGGGAGAAGAACTGGCTACAGGTGAGCTTCATCAATCTTGTCCACACAGGCTACACTATTATGGGGCAGTCATCAATTGATCACTTATTAATTGATGATTAATGACTATATTTAGTTTCTTATTAAAATCTGTGAATGATTTTGATTACCATTGCGACAGTTCAATGAAAACTTGCCTGACTTTCAGGTCTGAAGCTAAGATTTCCACATTTTATTGATATGACTTGACGACATATCAATTTTCTTTTTCATTAAAATTAATTTTAGTTTTCTACATAGCACTGCCGCATTTATGTAGACTGAACAATAAACAACTAAGTGTCTAGGGGTTGACTTTCATACTGATTTACCTTTCTGCATTTCCATTCAAACTTACTTTTTAGGGAATACTTTACATTAAGGGAGGAGTATGTATGTGTATTCATTACATAAACTATTCCCTTTACATTAAGGGAGGAATATGTATGTGAACTAAATGAAATATGAGCAGAAGTAGTATGGGTCACTTCCAGACTCGGGCATTTAAAAGTCTCTATCGAATCACTAGCTCTCTTTCCCAGTCTCATTATGGAACACATTGTGTTGAAGTGATGGAACCAGAAGGTAGGCACTCTGATTGCTAAGTCCCTTCATGGTGTATAGCTAGCTGCCCAGGAGTTTCATCTGACTTGCATTGTACCCATGTGCAACAAATGAAGTGCAAGAAATGAAGAGAAACATCATTAAGATTTCAGAGCTAACTCATTACTTCAGCATAGCCTAGCATTTTCCCAACGGATTGTATCCTACAAAAGCCAAAACCACAGGCATTTTGAGATACACTGAGATCATAACCTGAATCATTACAGACATGAAGCTAATAATGTCAGAAGCAGCAGCAGTTATGACAACTAACTTTTATTTAGTCCTTACTTTTTGCCAAACATAGTAGTGAGCACTTTGCATACTTCAATTCCTCCATCTCCACCATACCCCTATGAGGTAGGTACTATTAGTATCCCTCTTTTAACTTATGAGAAACCCAAATCTTAGGTAAATTACATAATTTGTCCAAGGTCCCTGAGCATGTAAGTTGTCCTGGCTGACAATAAATTCTAAATCTTTCTACTCTTTGGCACTGCCTCTAACACTTTTTTCATTTAAGAAACAATTATTCAGGGCCTGCCAGGCACTTAGCTGCTGCATCTATAGAATCCAGGAACCAAAATGGGTTGCTTTCCTAACAGGGGCTAATGTCTAATTTCATGCAACATAAAATCATATATACAATCACACGTTTTCACACATACTAACATATAAGTTGCTTCTTGGACCAGTTAGCATACTCACAGACCTAAGATGCAACTGTTAGGCAGGAATCTAGACCCAACATGGCGGTATCACCCGGCATGGCAGGCCCTTTGTTAGGTCTTCCCACAGGCCCTTTGTTAGGACTTCCCGTCCTTCACTTCCTGCTAAGACAGCGCGCAAAAAAAGCCTGCGCCCGCCAAAAAACCCCCGCTCTGCGCAAGCTCCTGGACACGTCCTTCCTCAGAAATCGAAACCTAACTCAGGGAAACCAAAACCTACAAACCCTGTCTACCTCGCCCTATAAAAGGCCGCTGATACCCGCCCTGAGCGCGACTTCCTCGGCCCTCCTCCTAGGGGACCGGTGAACCTCGCCTGCGAGCCCAATAAAGGCTACCTCAGTTCTCATCTGCCTCGTGTCTTCTTGCTTGGCTCCCCATTACATTACAGCAACTATTTGCTCTTATACACTCATCAAACAAATGCTAGGCACTGGGAATACAAACTCAAGAGACATGGTACCAATTCCTAAAATAGAATGCCTTTTAGGATAGAAATCAATCAAATAATCTTTTTTTCCGGAAGAATGGTTAAATCGAGGTTATGAAGAAACCCACAAGATAAACTCAGATTCTATTACACTTACAAGTCACAGTTCAAACTTTATCTAGCATATATTTTAAAGTCACACATCCTCTGTGAAGTCAGTGGGACTCTGGATATTTTAATCAACACTAATAAACCCATACTGATAGTTACAGCTTATTTTTCTTAGAATGCAGCTATTCTCACCCTTAGACAGCTTTTTCTATTATTTGTAAGGAGCCTTGTTTCAAGACATAATAATACTGTTACTACTAACAATTATAATGATGTGCTAAGCTATATACATATATACACATATATATGTGTATATACATACATACATATGTATATACATATATTTCATCTTCATATCAATCCTATGAGGGAAATGCTAAGATTATCCCCTATTTTATATATGAGGAAACTGAAGATCAGAGGTTGTGATTTTTCTGAGATCACATAACTTGTAACCTCAGAAAAATTGTACCTTGCTACCCCCCCCCCCCATATACACCTGCTCATTTCCCAATCTGTATAGTTAGCCCATCCTCAGGTGTAAGTAGAAGTTAACATAACATAAATTGACCTATTAATTGAGATCATAACCTGAAATCTTTCAGACAAACACATTAAGCCAACCTTTCTCCAGAGCATCCAGTCTATGCCACAATCAAATTTACAACTATCTTAATCCCCGCTGACAACAAGAGACAGAGCCTGGCTGCAGGCTTCTCCTGAGGAGAGAAGCCATAACCTCCACCCATTGAATGGACCGAGAGTAGGTCTTGACTCAGAAGCAACCAATCCATATAGATTAACCAGTGATGCATGAAGGTCCAATGATAATTCTCTAGGCCAACCAGATTCTAACCCCAGAATAGGAATTGGAAAAAATAAACACACACGTAAAGAAACAGCCAGTTGGTAGTTCATACATTCATTCAACAAATACTTAGATTTCTAAAGCAGCTGCTATGTGCCAGTAATTGTTCTAGGGGATATAATAGTGAACTAAAACACAAACACACACACAGAATTTCGCACGATCTTTGACCTTGCAGAGCTCATTGTCTAATGTGAAGAAGAAAAAAAAAATAATTAGTTAAAATAGTAGTATCGCAGATGATGATAAAAGTTATAGAGATAAGTCAGTCAAGGAAAGCGATAGGGAGAATTATCAAGAAAGCTGAAGTGGAATAAGGTGAAAGTAGTAGGTGATAAAAATGAAAAAAAAAACTATTCTTAGAAAAGGTAACAAATGCCTTCTAGGCCATTGTACCCTGATTGAAATGGTAAGCTACAGGGGGCTTCAGAGAAGGAGATTGACATGATGTGACTTAAAATTTAAAAGGATCACTGTGGAAGCTATATTGAGATTAGATAGTAGAGGTTAAGGGTAGAATAAGATAAACAAGTTAGGAGCATATTATAATAATCCAGCAAGAAGTTAGTGGCTGCTTGGACCAGAGTGGGAACAGCGGAAGTAGAAAGAAGTGGTTGAGTTTTGGTTATAATTGGCAGTAGAGCCAACAAGATTTGCTGACGTACTGAATGTGGGATGTGAGAGATAAAAGGGTATTGAATAACTCTTGCCTCTGTAACTAGAATAATGGACTTGCCATCTTCTGACTTAGAGAATGCTACAGATTGGTCACACTTTGGGGAGTTATATATTTGTTTTAAAAATATTAAGTTCAAGATGTCTGTTAGCTACTAGTGTGGAGATGTTAAGAATGTCTCTAGATATATGAGTCTGGTGTTTAGAGAAGAAGTCTAGGCTAGAGATACAAATTTGAAAAACATCAACGTATAGATGGTATTCTAAACCATGGAACTGGGTAAGTCAAGAGGGAATAAATATAGATAGGGATAAGATCTGAGGACTAAGTCCAGGGGTAGAGAAATATTTAAGAGTAGAAGATATACAGAAATCAGCAGAGAAAATGAAGAAGGAGTAGTCAGCAAGGTAGAAGGAAAATCAGGAGAGGACAGGTTCTGAAATTCAGGTTAAGGTATTTCAAGGAGAAAGGAATGATTATCAAATACTACACATAAGTCAAGTATGGTAAAGAATGGTAACTGATGATTGAATTCAACAATGAGAAGTTCTTTGACCTTGACAATAACTGTACTAATAGAGTGGTGAGGATGAAACACTGATTTGAGTAGGTTCAAGAGGAAATGTGAAGAGAGGAAACAAAGACAGTGGGTACAAGCAACATTTTCAAAGAGTTTTCTTATAAAAGAAAGCAGAGAAATGAGACAGCAGCTAGAAGTGGATGTGGGGCCAAGGTGGAGTTTTTTGTTTGGTTGGTTGGTTTAGTTTGTTTTTAAGAATGAGGAAATGGCATCATGTTTTTATGCACACAGGAATGATCCAGTTAACAGGGAAAAAAGTTGATGGTGGAAGAAAGAAAAGGAAAATTGCTGGGATGCTGTTTTTTAGTAGGTAAGAAGGGATGAGATTGACTGTACAAGTGAAGGGTTGGGCTTCAGTTAAGTCATCCTAAGCCAGAAGAGAAGGCTGTATATATAGGCAGAGATACAGAGGTTGGAGTGTACGAGTGGTCATTCTCTTCTGGCTTAGGAAAAAAGAAACAAAGATAACTAACAGAGTCCAGTTAATGAAGTGGAGATCTGTGAGCAGCTTCAGCTAAGGGAGTGTGACAAGAAAACCCAGTCCTTGGAGCCACTTCCCTGGATACTGAGTGACAACTGTCTGTGGATTCACTGAGATACACCACATACCAATTACTTGAAGGATCTTGAGTACTTCTTTGTTCCTCAAAATCAAGAGAGTTTAACACACCTGCAGAAACTTTAGTCCCAGGTGTCACATGTGGACCAGCTTATCCTTCACTCTAGTGGATCTTGAATTACGTTTTTCCCAATCCAATTTGTTATGGTTTTAACAAAAAAAAAAAATAATGTTAACTACATGACTCTTTTGGCCCCTCCCAACCATATGAGTGATACTAGGAATACCAGGCATTAGGCATTACGGTAGGTACATGATGATTTGAGTCTGCTATTGTGTTGTGGCTGTTTTGACACTAGCTATTTCGATTGCTACTATGTTTTTCTTTCTATTGCCAAATTCATATGCCCATTATCATTTCTCCGCAACTTTTTATATATGCAAAATAATTCTGTGATGAAACATTTATGCCCAGATTTGATCGATTATTAATTTCCCATAAACTTTCATGTTTGTGATAATAATTTACTCCAATAAAAAGCTCTATCATAGAGTATACCTACAGTGTCTAACATCGCTTATACAACTTTTTAGTAGTTTTCATATCAGTTCACAGTATGACAGCAAGTTTAGTACAAACATTTAGTCCAGATAAAAGGGAAAGAATTAATTAGTTGTGACTATGAATGGGAAATTCCTTTAGCCAACAGAGGCATCTATTGCATTCCAGCTATGATTTAAATAGTTAAAACTTTTATGATTTGCATATTAGAGTCACCACAAAGTTGGCATGAAAATGTTGATATTTGATATACTTAGCATGACAATCAGAAACAATTAGCCTTTAATCACATACCACATTTCTATATTAGGTTAAAATAATACTAGGCTGTGGTAGCATGTATACTCTAAAATTTCAGGGGCTTAACACAACTTAATTCTGTGTCTTGTTCTTATAATAGTGCAAAGTGGCGTATGTTTTCTACAGGCAGCTTTCCTCCATGCAATGATGCAAGTACGTCGACTCCTTCCAACTTGTAGGTTTGTCATCTTCAAGGACCTTACTATTTGCATCTAGCCAATGAAAAGGTAAGGAAAATAAAAGTGATACATATATGTAACATTTTAAAATGCACAATACAATATAATTAACTATAAGTCCTGTGTTATATAACAGATGTCTCGAACTTATTCATCTGGCATAATTGAAACTTATATACCTATGAGCAACATTTCTCCATTTTCTCCTTACTCCACCCCCAGGTCTGGGCAACCACCATTCTATTCTTCATTGCTATGATTTTGACTATTTTAGATACCTCATATAAGTGGAATCATGCAGTATTTGTCCTTCTGTGACTGGCTTATGTGTAAAGATGATAGGTCTCATGTTAACTGTTTCTACCACAAAAATAATAACACAAAGAAATTTTTGGTGATAATGGTTATGTTTAATGCCATTGATTGTGGTGATGGTATCACTGGTGTATGCATATTTGCAAACTCATCAAAATGCATACATTAATTATGTGTAATTTTTATGTATCAATTATACCTAAAATGCTTTAAAAAAGAATAGGTACAACCATTTCATAAAAGCCTTGGAATCAAAGTGATATACATAATTTTCACTCCCATTCCCTTGCAAAGGTTAGTGAATGACCACAACTAGAATTGATGGGGTCTGGAAAGCATGGTTTCTGACTGGCTAGCTACCATCCAACAATACCTAACAAGATATGAATTGTGTTGCCAGGTGTGACGGTTGGTCTCCAGAGTTGACTCTAAATGAGCCATGCCTCATAGTATGCATGCCTTTTGGTATTCCCGTCCCACGTTAAATCTGAATTTCTTTCTAACTTGCTTTAATCAATAAAATTCAGCAGAAGTGACCCAAGGTCTGTTCTAGAATAAAGACTTCCACTTTTGTGCTCTTGAATATGCTGTCCCACCATGTAAGAAGTCCAGCAACAACAATGATATGACCATGTAAAAAGGCCACATGGAGATGGGATGTGGGTTGTCCCATCACCCCAGCCAACCCCAGCCTTTCCAATCAAGGTGCTAGACTATATAAGTGAAGGCATCTTATATGTTTTAGCCCCAGTCATCTTCTGACTGCAGCTGTGTGAGGGATCCCAAGCAAGTCCAACAGAAGAATCACCACATTCAGCTCAATCAATACAGTCATGACAAAATATAAAATGGTTCTTGTGTTAAGATGCCACATTTTGTGATAGTTTGACATGCAGCAATAGATAACTGAAACTCACAGCTAGCCATCTTTGCCAAAGTTTCCAAACAAATCGCTTTCTTTTACTTTAATGGTTTTTCTTGACAAAGATCAGACAACTGTATTTTTATTGCGATGAAAATAAAACCTTTTATTCTTGTATAGTAAAGGTGAAATATAACACAAGCTATCAAATTTCTAGAGCATCCAATGGCCACATCACATTGTTCTGCTTTGAAGGGTCAGGTAGTTCCTTTAGGAGTAGAGGGACCTGCCGACATTTTTCTAATACTACTTTATAAGTGGCTGTTTAGACTGCTTACTTGTAAGCTCAGTTCAGATAAAAGTAGAAGGAAGAGGAAAAGAGAAAACATGGAAAGAAGGAAGGAAAAGGGAGACGGGAAAGAGAGATCTTATGAGTTGCTAAACAAATTTCACGAGGAACAAAAGTAAATAAGAAAATGATACAAGAAAAGAACTGCCTATTAAGTCAAGAAGATCAAAGATATTTAATGGCACAATATGCAGTTCAACATTGGAGAGTGAATGAAGGGGAATTACTATATTTTATTTATCATAGAGTAACCCGATTTGTAATAATATGAGCTGAGTATAATTATATATTTTGCACTGCAATGTGGAATAATTTCCACTAATTATTTTCAATTTTGAGGGAATTTTTTTCTTGAAACTCTTCTAAATTTTGTTTACCTTTTCTCTGTACCCCACTGATTGCTTGCTGTACATTTGAAACTCAGTAGGAGCCTCAGTTAAAGTTGAAGGATTGAAGGTATTCCATACATTGAAATTTCAAAGTTCTAGAGTGAGTACTCTATGAAAAGTCCTATCAGAGTAACATTATCTTGATGAATTACTGGAGTAAATCAAATGTCTGAGCTTCAATTCTGTAGACTCTGAAATCTGCTTTCATGTTTCATCAGCCCACCCAAAATGGAATGGATTCATTTCTCAAAGGCAAAGCCACAGTAAGCAAAACCACAGCTACTAACTTGTAAAACCAGAATCCATTGCACTAATTTACAATGACTAATATGGCTATCACTGGGACATCTTTTGCTAACCTTCTAGAGCTAACAACCCCAACAGTCCCTGTAGAATACATTATTTCCTTTGATGTGTTACCATCAGACTCCATTTTTTCTTTTGATTTGCTACTATCAGGTTACACTCAAGTCCTGCTGACCTATGAATCATTCAATTACTTTAAGGTGACTTCACATGCCACAGCTTTTTTTTTTCAAAGACACCACTGATTGAAACGTACAATAGTACGTTTAATAACAGTTCATAGAAAATAAAAAAGAAACACTATGTGGAATATACACATTGACTGTAAATGGCATGGGGACTTTAGGAGTACATTATTTGTGCTTCACATTGGGTAGAAGGTAATTGGTTATATTTATTGAGCACATACTATGCACCAGACATTTTACTAGGTTCTAAGGAGACAATAATAAGCAAGAACATGCATGATCTCTGCCATTGTGGAGCTTATATTCTGGTGGGGGAGTCAAACATCACACAAATCACAATATGGAATGACCAACTGTAGTAGGTGTCATGAAGAAAGTCAACATAATGCTATGTAAGAGAAATTGCGTGGATCAAGGTATGGACAAGTAAACTGTGGCCTGAAAGATAAGTAAAAACCAATGCGAAATGAGCCTTTCCAAAACAAGGACCCCACAAAACCCCTGAGGCAGGAAAGAGGTTGTCATGATGAAAGAACTAAGAGTCAGTCAGTTGAGATGAAGCAGAATAATAGAAAAAGTGACTGCAAGCTAACTATGTAGAACAAGTTTGTCCAGTGGGCCACATGTGCTCCAGGACAGCTTTGAATGTGGCCCAACAAAATTTGTAAGCTTTCTTAAAACATTATGAGATTTTTTGCAATTTTTTTTAGGTCATCAGCTACCACTAGTGTTACTGTATTTTATGTGTGTCCTAAGACAATTCCTCCTCTTACAGTGTGACCCGGGGAAGCCAAAAGATTGGACACTCCTGACATACAGTTTTTGAGAAACTTTGGCTTTTAGGAACACTGAGTAAGACCAGGAGCCATTGCAGAGTTTTGAGAAGAGAAGTAGGAGAATACAACACCTTAAGCAGAGCCTTCCCAGACCAAGTTGTCAGGCTCTGGTCAAGACTACTCTCTGACTCATCACCCCAAGTATACTGTTCCCATTGCTCCAGTCTCCCTCTAAATTGTACATTCAGTCAGGAATCATTTCCTGCATTTCTATTTTATGTCAGGCCTTGTGTTTCAAGATGAGCAAGACACAGTCCCTGCCTCCCAGAACTTACAATATAACAGGAATAAAAGAAATGCTGTCCTTATCAATATTAATTGCAGTATAATTAGAGGTTTCATTGAAATGTTCTAATATTTTTCACTTGCTTGCTCTCAAGGATTGCTAGGGGTCTGGTATTTTAGCTTGCTTTCCCATAAAATGGAAAATGTGAAACCTAACATCTAAAGTCTATTTACCAGTATGATTTTAGGTTTGCTTTGTCTAATTTCTAATTGGCATTTCCTAAGCAGCTTTTAGTTTCTCACTCAGTTGAATATTTAATGGCCTATACACAAATACTGGAGAGGTCACTAGTTTAAATAATCTGTCATCCTTTTTGTAGTGAAAGAAATCATTTTGTCAGCTGACTGCTTCACACAATCCTCAGAAAGCTTACAACACATTTGTTTGCAACCAGTAATTAGCACGACTTTCACCCATACCCTTCAACACACACACACACATTTTTATTGTTTTCCCAGGGAGTCTGCATAAAGAGCAGTTAAGTGAGTTAAGCTGGTCATTCCTTCAGATAGCCCAGAGAGATCTGGAACCCACAAGAGCCACCTATCAGTGCTTGTGGGTGATTGGGAAAATTCCTGGAGGACACCTGTGGAAACTCTCTGTTGTCCCTAGGCATAAAGCCCAAATCACTTTCTTTAATGTTTGTAATTTATGTTTTTCTACTATTTTATACCTTTTCCTCCTAAAGCTAATATATAATATATATAATTATATATGTAATATATATGTAAATATATAATTATATATGTAATATATATGTAAATATATAATTATATGTAATATAATAATATATTATATATTATATATATTATATATTATATATATATATATAAAACACAATGTTTATAGTCTGAGTTTCCAAACTTTTCCTTTTTTTTAACTTTTATTTTAGGTTTGAGGGTACATGTGAAGGTTTGTTACATAAACACATTTCATGGAGGTTTGTTGTACAGATTATTTCATCACCCTAGGTATTAAGCCCAATACCCAATAGTTATTTTTTCTGCTCCTCTCCCCCTTCCCCCAACTTCCCTTCCCCCTGAAGTAGTGTCTGATGTTTCGTTCTTTGTGTTCATAAGTTCTTATCATTGAGAAGGGTTCCAAGATGGCTGAATAGGAACAACTGCAGTCTACAGTTCCCAGCGTGAGCGACGCAGAAGATGGGTGATTTCTGCATTTCCAACTGAGGTACTGGGTTCATCTCACTGCGGCTTGTCAGACAGTGGGTGCAGGATAGTGGGTGCAGTCCACCAAGCGTGAGCTGAAGCAGGGCAAGGCATCGCCTCACCCAGGAAGTACAAGGAGTCAGGGAATTCCCTTTCCTAGCCAAGGGAAGCTGTGACAGACAGCACCTGGAAAAGTGGGTAACTCCCACCCGAATACTGTGCTTTTCCAATGCTCTTAGCAAACAGCACACCAGGAGATTATATCCTGCACCTGGCTCCGAGGGTCGCATGCCCACGGAGCCTCACTCATTGCTAGCACAGCAGTCTAAGATTGAACTGCAAGGTGTCAGCGAGGCTGGGGGTGGGGTGCCCGCCATTGCTGAGGCTTGAGTAGGTAAACAAAGCAGCCTGGAAACTTGAACTGGGTGGAGCCCACTGCAGCTCAAGAAGGCCTGCCTGCCTCTGTAGACTCTACCTCTGGGGGCAGGGCATAGCTGAACAAAAGGCAGCAGAAAACATTGCAGACTTAAATGTCCTTGTCTGACAGCTTTGAAGAGAGTAGTGGTTCTCCCAGCACATAGTTTGAGATCTGAGAACTGACAGTCTGCCTCCTCAAGTGTGTCCCTGTCCCTCGAGTAGCCTAATGGTGAGGCACCACCGAGTAGGGGCAGACTGACACCTCACATGGCTGGGTACCCCTCCGAGACGAAGCTTCCAGAGGAACGATCAGGCAGCAACATTTGCTGTTCAGCAATATTCGCTGTTGTGCAGCCTCTGCTGCTGATACCCAGGCAAACAGGGTCTGGAGTGGACCTCCAGCAAACTCCAACAGACCTGCAGCTGAGGGTCCTGACTGTTAGAAGGAAAACTAATAAACAGAAAGAACATCCACAGCAAAACCCCATCTGTACATCACCATCATCAAAGACCAAAGGTAGACAAAACCACAAAAATGGAGAAAAAACAGAGCAGAAAAGCCGAAAATTCTAAAAATCAGAGTGCCTCTCCCCCTCCAAAGGAAAGCAGCTCCTCACCAGCAATGGAACAAAGCTGGATGGAGAATGACTTTGACTAGTTAAGAGAAGAAGGCTTCAGACTATCAAATTTCTCCAAGCTAAAGGAGGAAGTTCGAACCCATCACAAAGAAGCTAAAAGCCTTGAAAAAAGATTAGATGAATGGCTAACTAGAATACCAGTGTAGAGAAGTCCTTAAATGACCTCATGGAGCTGAAAACCATGGCACGAGAACTACGTGATGAATGCACAACCCTCAGTAGATGATTCAATCAACGGGAAGAAAGGGTATCAGTGATTGAAGATGAAATGGATGAAATGAAGCGAGAAGAGAAATTAAGAGAAAAAATAGTAAAAAGAAATGAACAAAGCCTCCAAGAAATATGGGACTATGTGAAAAGACCAAATCTATGTCTGATTGGTATAATTGAAAGTGATAGGGAGAATGGAACCAAGTTGGAAAAAACTCTGCAGGATATTATCTAGGAGAAGTTCCCCAACCTAGCAAGGCAGGCCAACATTCAAATTCAGGAAATATAGAGAATGCCACAAAGATACTCCTCGAGAAGAGCAACTCCAAGACACATAATTTGAAAATTCACCGAAGTCGAAATGAAAGCAAAAATGTTAAGGGCAGCCAGACAGAAAGGTCAGGTTACCCACAAAGGGAAGCCCATCAGACTAACAGCAGATCTCTTGGCAAAAACTCTACAAGCCAGAAGAGAGTGGGGGCCAATATTCAACATTCTTAAAGAAAAGAATTTTCAAGCCAGAATTTCATATCCAGCCAAACTAAGCTTCATAAGTGAAGGAGAAATAAAATCCTTTACAGACAAGCAAATGCTTAGAGATTTTGTCACCATCAAGCCTGCCCTACAAGAGCTCCTGAAGGAAGCACTAAACATGGAAAGGAACAACCAGTACCAGCCACTGAAAAAACATGCCAAATTGTAAAGACCATTGATGCTAGGAAGAAACTGCATCAACTAATGAGCAAAATAACCAGCTAACATCATAATGGCAGGATCAAATTCACACATAACAATATTAACCTTAAATGTAAATGGGCTAAATGCTCCAATTAAAAGACACAGACTGGCAAACTGGATAAAGAGTCAAGACCCATCAGTGTGCTGTATTTTGGAGACCCATCTCACGTGCAGAGACATACGTAGGCTCAAAATAAAGGGATGGATGAAGATCTACCAAACAAATAGAAAACAAAAAAAGGCAGGGGTTGCAATCCTAGATTCTAAGAAAACAGACTTTAAACCAACAAAGATCAAAAGAGACAAAGAAGGCCATTACATAATGGTAAAGGGATCAATTCAACAAGAAGAGCTAACTATCCTAAATATCCCAATATAGAAGCACCCAGATTCATAAAGCAAGTCCTTAGACACATAAAAAGAGACTTAGACTCCCACACAATAATAATAGGAGATTTTAACACCCCACTGTCAACATTAGACAGATCAACGAGTCAGAAAGTTAACAAAGATATCCAGGAATCGAACTCAGCTCTGTACCAAGTGGAACTAATAGACATCTACAGAACTCTCCACCCCTAATGAACAGAATGTGCATTCTTCTCAGCACCACATCACACTTATTCCAAAATTGCCACATAGTTGGAAGTAAAGCACTCCTCAGCAAATGTGAAAGAACAGAAATTATAACAAACTGTTTTTCAGACCACAGTGCAATCAAACTAGAACTCAGGATTAAGAAACTCACTCAAAACAACTCAACTACATGGAAACTGAACAACCTGCTCCTAAATGACTACTGGGTACATAATGAAATGAAAACAGAAATAAAGATGTTCTTTGAAACCAATGAGAACAAAGATACAACATACCAGAATCTCTGGAACACATTTAAAGCAGTGTGTAGAGGGAAATCTGTAGCACTAAATGCCCACAAGAGAAAGCTGGAAAGATCTAAAACTGACACCCTAACATGAAAATTAAAAGAACTAGAGAAGCAAGAGCAAACACATTCAAAAGCTAGCAGAAGGCAAGAAATAATTAAGGTCAGAGCAGAACTGAAGGAGATAGAGACACAAAAAACCCTTCAAAAATTCAATGAAGCCAGGAGCTGGTTTTCTGGAAAGATCAACAAAATTGATAGACCACTAGCAAGACTTATAAAGAAGAAAACAGAGTAGAATCATATAGATTCAATGAAAAAGGATAAAGGGCATATCACAACCGATCCCACAGAAATACAAACTACCATCAGAGAATACTATAAACACTTGTACGCAAATAAACTAGAAAATCTAGAGGAAATGGATAAGTTCCTGGGCAAATACACCCTCTAAGACTAAACCAGGAAGAAGTTAAATCCCTGAATAGACCAATAACAGACTCTGAAATTGAGGCAATAATTAATAGCTTACCAACCAAAAAAGTCCAGGACCAGATGGATTCACAGTCGAATTCTACCAGAGGTACAAGGAGAAGCTGGTACCATTCCTTCTGAAACTATTCCAATCAATAGAAAAAGAGGGAATCCTCCCTAACTCATTTTATGAGGCCAACATCATCCTGATACCAAAGCCTGGCAGAGACACAACAAAAAAAGAGAATTTTAGACCAATATACCTGATGAACATCGATGCAAAAATCCTCAATAAAATACTGGCAAACCGAATCCAGTAGCACATCAAAAAGCTTATCCACCATGAACAAGTGAGCTTCATCTCTGGGATGCAAGGCTGATCCAACATATGCAAATCAATAAACACAATCCAGCATATAAACAGAACCAAACACAAAAACCACATGATTATCTCAATAGATGCAGAAAAGGCCTTTGACAAAATTCAACAGCCCTTCATGCTAAAAACTCTCAGCAAATTCGGTATTGATGGGATGTACCTCAAAATAATAAGAGCTATTTGTGACAAACCCACAGCCAATATCATACTGAATGGGCAAAAACTGGAAGCATTCCCTTTGAAAACCGGCACAAGACAGGGATGTCCTCTCTCACCACTCCTATTCAACACAGTGTTGGAAGTTCTGGCCAGGGCAATTGGACAGAGGAAAGAAATAAAGGGTATTCAATTAGGAAAAGAGGAAGTCAAATTGTCCCTGTTTGCAGATGACATGATTGTATATGTAAAAAACCCCATCATTTCAGCCCAAAATCTCCTTAAGCTGATAAGCAACTTCAGCAAAGTCTCAGGATACAAAATCAATGTGCAAAAATCACAAGCATTCTTATACACCAATAACAGACAAACAGAGAGCCAAATCATGAGTGAACTCCCATTCACAATTGCTACAAAGAGAATAAAATACCTGGGAATCCAACTTACAAGGGATGTGAAGGACCTCTTCAAGGAGAACTACAAACCACTGCTCAACAAAGTAAAAGAGGACACAAGAAAATGGAAGAACATTCCATGCTCATGGATAGGAAGAATCAATATCGTGAAAAAGGCCATACTGCCCAAAGTAATTTATAGATTCAATGCCATCCCCATCAAGCTACCAATGACTTTCTTCACAGAATTGGAAAAAACTACTTGAAAGGTCACATGGAACCAAAAAATAGCCCACATTGCCAAGTCAATCCTAAACCAAAAGAACAAAGCTGAAGGCATCACACTACCTGACTTCAAACTATACTACAAGGTTACAGCAACCAAAACAGCATGGTACTGGTACCAAAACAGAGATCTAGACCAATGGAACAGAACAGAGCCCTCAGAAATAATATCACACATCTACAGCCATTTGATCTTTGACAAACCTGACAAAAACAAGAAATGAGGAAAGGATTCCCTATTTAATAACTGGTGCTGGGAAAACTGGCTAGCCATAAGTAGAAAGCTGAAACTGGATCCCTTTCTTACACCTTATACAAAAATTAATTCAAGGTGGATTAAAGACTTAAATGTTAGACATGAAATCATAAAAACCCTAGAAGAAAACCTAGGCAATACCATTCAGGACATAGGCATGGGGAACAACTTCATGTCTAAAACACGAAAAGCAATGGCAACAAAAGCCAAAATTGACAAATGGGATCTAATGAAACTAAAGAGCTTCTGCACAGCAAAAGAAACTACCATCAGAGTGAACAGGCAACCTACAGAATGGGAGAAAATTTTTGCAATCTACTCATCTGACAAAGGGCTAATTTCCAGAATCTACAAAGAACTCAAACAAATTTACAAGAAAAAAAACAACCCCATGAAAAAGTGGGCAAAAGATATGAACAGACACTTCTCAAAAGAAGACATTTATGGAGCCAACAGACACATGAAAAAATGCTCATCATCACTGGCCATCAGAGAAATGCAAATCAAAACCACAATGAGATACCATCTCACACCAGTTAGAATGGCAATCATTAAAAGTCAAGAAACAACAGGTGCTGGAGAGGATGTGGAGAAATAGGAACACTTTTACACTGTTGGTGGGACTGTAAAGTAGTTCAACCATTGTGGAAGACAGTGTGGCGATTCCTCAAGGATCTAGAAGTAGAAATACCATTTGACCCAGCCATCCCATTACTGGGCATATACCCAAAGGATTACAAATCCTGCTGCTATAGACACATGCACACGTATGTTTATTGCGGCACTACTCACAATAGCAAAGACTTGGAACCAACCCAAATGTCCACCAATGATAGACTGGATTAAGAAAATGTGGCACATATACACCATGGAATGCTATGCAGTCATGAAAAATGATGAGTTCATGTCCTTTGTAGGGACATGGATGAAGCTGGAAACCATCATTCTCAGTAAATTATCACAAGGACAAAAAACCAAACACCGCATGTTCTCACTCTTATGTGGGAATTGAACAATGAGAACACTTGGACACAGGAAGGGGAACATCACACACCAGGGCCTGTTGTGGGGTGCAGGGAGGCGGGGGGGATAGCATTCGGAGATACACCTAATGTAAATGACAAGTTAATGGGTGCAGCACACCAACATGGCCCATGTATACATATGTAACAACCCTGCACGTTGTGCACATGTACCCTAGAACTTAAAGTATAATTAAAGAAAAAAATCACACATTCATTCAATTTGGAAAGAAAAAAAATTAAAGCAGTAGCAGTGCTTATTCCTGGGAAAAAAAGAAAGTTCCTATCATTTATTTCCCACTTATAAGTGAGAACATGCAGTATGTGGTTTTCTGTTCCTGCGTTAATTTGCTGAGGATAACAGCCTCCAGCTCCATTCATGTTCTGGCGAAATACATGATCTTGTTATTTTTTATGGCTGTATAGTAGTCCATGGTGTATATGTACCACATTTTCTTTATCCGGTCTGTCACCGGTGGGCATTTATGGTGATTCCATGTCTTTGCTATTGTGGATAGTGCTGCAATGACCATTTGCATGCATGTGTCTTAATGGTAGAATGATTTATATTCCTTTGGGTATATATCCAGTAATAGGGTTGCTGGGTCATATAGTAGTTCTGTTTTTAGCTCTTTGATGGACTGCCATACTGTTTTCCACAGTGGTTGAACTAATTTACACTCCCAGGTTCCAAATTTGTCTAACTCTTCCAGTTTTCCTTTTAATTTTGAAAAGAAACATCTCCAGTAAGTGGACGTGAGAAGAAAGTAACACATCATCTCTAGAAAGCTAATACTCTCTCAGCAGTAACAGAGACAGGCAGTGCATTATAAAGCACTTTGGAAACTGTTAAACCCTAAACTAATGTATGTGGTTAATACAAAGATGATGATGATGATGATAACATGGTCCTGATATCTGTGCTACTAATTAACTCTATGACCATAGTTGATTGCAAAACTTCAGCTTTCCTATCTGCAATGCCCATGCATTCCTTGCCAAGGCTTTGAGAACAAATAAAAAAATACAGTTATTGAACCAATACTACTTTAAACAAGTCAATGGAAATACTGTGATATATTAAACTCAAGCTGTTCCTAATCACATGTTGGATTATATACTCTGTCAGCTTCATCCAGTTCTGAGAATTGGAGCTGCTTGACTCTTGCAACTAATTTTGATGAGTTCTACACACTGCTAGAAACAAAGTTCTGCACAAGTCACAACCAATGAATAGAATTATCAAGCAGAACTACTAAATCATATCTCTATATGAAATCAGGTTGAGAAGGCATCAATTTGTTTCACAATATGTTTTTCTATTTCAGGTGAGAAGCACTGTCTTGACAACCCCCTGTTTAGAGGTATTATCAAAGTGAAGACTTTTCTGTCATTCCTGGAAGCCAAGTTCTACACTTCCACTGAGTGTGTGAAGAATAGAGTGTGGCAAAATACACTTTCTTGGAATATGCTATTAGATCATCTGCCCTTCCTTTCTCACATGAGTATCTCAGCAAATGAAAGCCACTCTTTTGAAGATAAACTATGAAGTACTTTCTGTTTTCTATATGATCATTTGAATGAATGCAAATTAGAGAAGCGTTTGTTCTTCAAGGATGAGAACATTTTCTTTGTGGTTTCAGTGAATGGAATGTAAAGTACGAATCAAGAAAGATCTTGGAGTGTAGTAAGATTTTGATAAAGGTGTTGAAATCATGTAAAGGAATCTCAACAGAAACACTGTTATGGCTCCTTTTCTGGATGGGAAAAACTGTGGACAATTCAACAATCATTTATTGAACTCCAAGTGAGGTAGCATGCACTGTGCTAGAACCAGGATTGGCTACATAATTTGCAGAGCCCAGGGTAAAATGAAAATGCGAGGCCCCTTCTCCAAAAATCCTTGTGAATTTTCTAAGACTGTGGCAGCAGAGCATTAAACAAAGTGAGAGACTCTTCAAAGTGCAGGGCCCTGTGTAACTGTGCAGGTCACACACCCTGGCTGGAGCTCTGTAATTGTGCAGACAGGAAGTGACAGTAACTGACTTGGCTCTGCCTGTGGGTGTCAGGGGAAGTTGCACAGCAGATTTGATAATTGAGCAGGGCCTTGAGGAGCAGACATTCTATAGACAAAGAAAGAGGATCATGGGGACAGAAAAACATTCTACAAGGAAAGAACAGTATTTGTTTACCCATTTAACAGATATTGAACTCCTATTTTGTACCAGGCACTGTGATAGACATCAAACAGCTGAAGATGAAAAAGATACAACCCCTATCCTCCAGGAACTTATAGTCTAGTGGAGAAGACAAACATGAGAAAACAGGCATTCATTAATAATGTTTCATTCATTATAATTCATTAATAAATGTTTGTATTCAACAAACATTTATTGAGCATCTACTATGCACAAGTATGGGATAGGTTCCTGGGATAAGATTGTAAATATCTCAACTTGATCCTATGGTCTACTAGGAAGATGGCCAATTTAACAAGCAATCATATTAAAATGTAGTATGTGCTATGAATGGATAACCCAGAAAGAATATCTAACCCAGTGAAGGTAGGAGTGGGGTAGAAAATTCAAGAAAGTTTTCTGCAAGGGTTGGGGGAGTGGAATTATAAGTCATGTTGTACAATTTAGGCTTTATACTAAGGGCAATGAGAAGTGAGAAGGCATTAAAACTTTCACATGGAAGTAAGACAATGACTTTAAAATCACACTGCCTATTGTGTGGATTAAGGGCAAGAAAAAAACCACAGTATATTTGAGGGCTAATATTCTGAAAGCGAAAACTACACATTTCTATCCTCCCACTAATGGCTAGCAAGCAAAAATTATCTAACTTAGTTATCTGTTTGTCAAGTAATGAAGCATCACCTAAGGCTTTATCTGTGTTGTCACAAGCCAGACTTGGCCAAAAAGAATGGCAATACGTGTATGACTATATGTGCATGCATGGGTGTGAGGAACCTCATATTATAATCAAAACCCATCATGATCTCTTTCCAAATGCAGGCATTTTGCCAGGAGATGCACATATTGAAATAATTATAGCACCCAGACAAGTCATAGACTAGATCAAGTCATTCTTCAGCCAGAGACTGGTTTTCTTATTTTTGCTTTTACTAGTACAATCTTTGAAAGACAACAGATATTCAATAAATGCTTCCTGAGCAAATTCATCAGCTTGGTATTTAAGAGCATTGCTTCATGTGATTTGACATAAGATTACATGGTCGTGCTTGCAAGCTATTTTTCCATCTTTGTTATCTGACATAGCAAAAGAATGTGTGCCATAATCTTTGAACACTGTTTTGGAAGAAGTTGTTGTTGGAAATCTCCTTTTGAAACAGTGGTAGATGTCCTTTCGGCAATACTATTATTATGGCCTTTCTGAAGAGATGTGGTTTGTGATGTCACTGTAGTCAGGACTGAAATGGGGTGGGGCTATAGTAAAACATTCCTGGAGTATTTGAAAGTGGATAAAATAAGGTTACCCTCTGTAAGTTAAACTTTAAAATCAAGATGCAATGAATCAGAGCGGGGATATACAATACAATTAAAACAGAATGTCTCCCAAGTCTGTAAGACTGGACTATAACCAGATGGAACCCATTTACATGACTAAAGAAAAACTGTGTCCACCAGTAGGGGGCTTGATTACCTAGAGAAGCAGAACACGTTTAATAGTAGCAGAGGCAGAAACTGGTAGCATGATTCTAAACCCTGTCATAGGATAAGGGTTTCTAACTCCATCTTCAAGGCCATCCTTGTAGTGAAGATGAATGGGTTAAATCAGTTATCTTTAAAACATATATTCCATTCATATAAATGCATTCACCAGGCTCTGGTTCCATTATCATTATGTAACCTTCTGATTATGGTTTTGCTTTCCAAGGAGATCAGCCTATATCTGCCATCCTCACCCTTGAATGCACATTGGAATCACCTGGAAAACTTTAACAACTACAGATACCTGACCACAGACATTCTGACTTAATTGATTTGAGAAATGGCCTGGGCATCAGCAATTTAAAAGCCCCCAGGTGAATCAAATGTTATGCCAAGCTTATGAATCACTGGTTTATTAGAAGAGAATATGTGGTTCTACAGACTTAGGGTACACTGGGTCTGATGACAAGGTGCCAAGTGTGAATTCCTGTTCAAAAACTCAGAAGTAACATAAAAATAGTTCCCTTTATTTTTCCATAGCTTTAATTTCTATTTTGAGTCCCAGGTGGGAGGAATTCAACCTTGGTCTCCTCCCTTTCTCCTGAGTTGCTAAGTTAGTGAGAAGACATTAGTGTGATAGATTCAGAGTCTTGTTCTGGGTATCAATTCTTCTCATTAACATCCACTAAGTGGTCCTCATTCCCATCTGGTCATTGGTCCTCAGTCCACACAGGTCACTGCCACATCTGCTTGTCCTGACCACAAGGTCTCTTTAAGTTTACCATTTATCTATGCTATGTCTGTGTAGCTGTCAGGTGCACAAGGAATATTCTGCTGCTCCTTCACTCCTTTGCAATTCAGTACATTATATGAAGTTTTCTCAAGCCCACCCACTAACCTCACCATTCAGACATTTCTTTGTTGGGGTCCCACTGCTTCACTAGACTCTATTTTGGAAAAGGAAGGAGGAAGCGCAGGCCCCCTCTACTCCCAAATTTCCAAAACTGTTTAAAATTATCACTGTGCTCCTCCAACTCTGGGGCTCAACCGAAGGAGGCAAAGGTAAGCTCACTTACTCAAGGGCCCCCACCAAAATGTAAGCTATCTGACTTCTCACTGACTTCCTTTCCCTTAAAGAATTATTAGTTGAAACAGAGAAATTGTGCTCTCATCAGAGGCAAATTTAAAATTCACAATTACTGCTCTGGTTCTTGCTTCCCACTCATCACCTTTCCCAGGGCAAGGCTTTTGAAAGTCAAAAGCCAAGAATTGACTTCTTCTTTCTAGTCTGTCATCTTTCCCCGGAGGCAAAAAATGTGCTGCATTAATTGACAAAATAAAGAGAAGAGGGTTGTTTAGAATGCCAGGAAAATAAGCAGAGGTTATATAATTATAACCTCTGAGGTTCTGTATATTTTCTCAGAGGAAAAATATTGTCTTGCACAACATTAACGGTTCTCCTTTTAAAGTAATAAATTGGAATTTAAATTACTATTTGGATTTTCATGTCAGTGTACCCATGACCATGATTTTTAACCTTCTTTGCGTTTTTCAT
Organism: Piliocolobus tephrosceles; assembly: GCF_002776525.5. NCBI lineage: Eukaryota > Metazoa > Chordata > Mammalia > Primates > Cercopithecidae > Piliocolobus > Piliocolobus tephrosceles. Next base: position 6,920,253 of record NC_045445.1, on the reverse strand, counting down.
GGACCTCATTAGCAATCTACTCCAACTATAAACTTCCCCCTGCCCAAAAAAAAAATGCAATAGGCACATGTTTTGCATAGTACTGCTGACCTAAAGGAAAAGAATATGTTGGTCACCCTGGTGCATATTCTCATCCCTGTGAAGATTATTTCTGGGGACATTACTAACTACTCATTCTTGTTTTTACACATCAGTAAAATGTATAAAAATATTTTACTCATATGAATTTGGTCACTATGAATCGAGCTCTGGATTAGTTGGGCCATTCTCAGTGGCCCAACTAAGCATGTTCCTGTGGTTGCACAACTGACAGATGGCTCTGAACTGAGGCCAAACACTGTAAGGCCTTCTGTGTTAAAAGAGCAGCCTTGCCTCCAGCACACATATCCTTTCTTTTGTTTGAATTTTCAGTGAATAGGGCTTCTTATTTGCACAGCAAAGCTATCTACCAGCAAGACAATCCTGTGTCAAAGACTGTGCTGAAGAAAACAGTCCCAATCTAATATGGCAGGAAGAGGTAGAATATGGACCATCTAGTACAGAGCTCTGCCAACTTCAGCCCACAGGCAATATACAGCTCAACACCATCTGTTTTTGTAATAAAGTTTTATTGGAACACAGCCGCACTCATTCATTTACATGTTGTCTGTGACTGCTTTCCTGCTACAATGGCAGAGCTGAGTAGTTCTGATAGAGACTATGTGGCCTGCAAAGCCTTGTTAAATACTTGTTATCTGGCCCTCTACAGAAAAAAATATTGTTGACTCCCACTCTAGAGCCATGCTTCTCAAACTTTCATGTGCTTATGAATTACCTGGGGGTCTTGTTAAAATCAAGATTCTGATTCAGTAGGTGGAGGGTGGGACTAGAGATTCTGCGTAAATGACAAGCTCTCAGGTGATACCAATGCTGATGATCAGGGACCATCCTTTAGGTAGCAAGAGTCCAGAATTCTGAACTGCTGGCTTATTCACTGAGTGCTCTCCTCTGTCTGAGGAAGATCCTCAAGGAAAATTTCTCAACTTTACAATTGGTTAATGTATGTATCTTGCAGAGTTGTTAATTAAACACGGTCTATATTTAGAACCTCACACGGTACCTGGCACATAGTTGTCTCTCCATAAATGGTAGCTAGTTCAGTACAATGTTCTGCTTTTTATCTCTACCTATCCTAATAGAAGAGGTTCAGAAAACTCTCACGTTTGGAAAGACATATCACCACTGAAATACAAAATGATCCTACTATTTTTCAAAGCTCCAAGTTTTCTTGGGGACAAATTAAGTTCTATTGTCCAATATCCAAACATCATCTTGTAGTATGACTTAAATATACACATTTTTAAAGATATATGTATTTTTAAAGGTTCTGTCATCCAGTTTTCCAGACCTTTCACTAAAGGTTGGAGGGTCTTACTGGTCTATTTTAAGCTTTTCACTGTAAGCTCAACTGAGGTTCAATTCATGGAGAGAGAAAAGTTATTTCTACCTTAGATTTTTCTGTTCAATGCCTCTTTCTATTCTTTGAGAACACATTAGATAATCTTGTAGCTCATGTAGTCCATATGACACAAGGTACAGATATGTATGGACTACCTTACCCTGAATAGGCATACCAACATATACACTGCACCCTGAGTTCAAATGTCTTTCACTGCTTCTTCTCAAATGCTTTTGGCAACTGAGAACAAAGAAAAAACTGCCTTCTTATGCTCTGAGATTGTATCAGTTGAAATAATGCCTCAAGTTATGAGACTGGCTTCTACCACTTTTAAGTGGTTCAAAGAGTGAATGGGAATTACTCATTCACTCTTTTAACCATGAGTACATTCATATATCCCAACTCACCATGTATACATTAACTATATGCAGTTTTTGTATGCTAACTGTACCACAATAAAGCTGGGTAGGCGAAAGAGTAAGTGGGAACAAAAAAAAAATTGAGGCATTGGCTTATTCAAATGGCATAACCTTTCAACTGGACTTTGAAGGAGTTTACCCCCTTAAGATACTGGGCCATCTGGGAAACACATGCTTGAAGCTGTCCCTTGACAAATGTCAGTTTCAAAGACCTCAGTAAAATGTATTGGACATACAGATTCCCAGCATATGGTAAGCCACAGACCCCAAAATGATACTTGTCTTATCCTGCTAGTCACAGAGAACTGAAGGCCTTCCTGGATTCAGTGGATTTTAAAGAATAATTATGAAGGATTATTCAGACCTGACAAGCTGTTTTAAAACTATACTGGTTATTTACCCATTTTTCTCTCAGCCTCAAACCCACTTTCTCTACTCTGTTCTATGATTCTGGGGCTGGGACTCCACACACCACATTTTCCAGACTCTCATGCCAGCTGGCTCCCTGTTGGTTCCGTTCATAAGAGGAACTAGCAGGAGACTAGAAGGTAAGCGCAGGAAAAAACAGTAACTATTTGAGGTTACTGTTGAAATGGCTTCGGCAGTATAGAACAACTTTGGCTCTAGCATCCTGCTTCTTTGGGAACTCCAACATATATGAAATCAATTCCCTGTATTGAACCCTTGCCACTTGAGACACCTAGAGTAAACTGGTTTTCCTGACTAGAGCTAACTCAAAGTTATCAGGTCAAGACCAATAAACGAATAAAGGAAGTCCCCAGAACAATGAGAGTCTCAGCCTCCTCAGCTGTGTTGTACACTTTCTTTACTTAGGCGATGTTGTTCATCATTTCCCTTGGTTGCTATGTGTGCTGAGAGCTCGAGCTTACATTCAACACTCTATGGATGGACTAGAGCTTGCTAGTTCACCCAAAGCTGGGGAACAAAGAAGAAATAGCCATTCTCATCATACAATTCTTAAAGTGACCCATCACAGTATAGTGGAAAGCACTCAGATTCTGGAGCTGCAATGTCTGTAATGATAGCCACTAGCCACATGGAGCTACTTGAATCTAAATTAATGTAATTATCATTTAAAATGCAGTTCCTCTGTCTACTAGCAACATTTTTACTATTCAATAGTCACATGTGGCTAATGACTACTATATTGGGCAGTTCAGATATAAAACATTTCCATCATTACAGAAAGTTCTGACAGATGATCCTGCTTTAGAATCTCAAATCCTCGCCCAGCTACTCCCTAACTGTGTGTTTTCGGGCAAGTTATTTTAGCTCTCTGAGGCTTGGTTTTCTCATGTGTGAAGTGAGATACTAACAGAATCCACTTCACTGATAAGAATCCAGTGAGATCACATAAATATAGTATTCAGCAGAATGCCTACCACATTAATAATAATAATAATAATAATAATAATAATAATAATAATAATAATTACTCATCTCTCCAAATAAACTAAAAAAAAAAATACCCTGCAGCCTGATTCATTGGCACACTCTCCAGAGTCCTGCATGTGGCACACCCTTGGCAAATGTTTATGAAATGCTAGACAAACAATTGGCTAAAACATGGAACTTCCCTTTTTACACTGTACCCAAGCAAACCAGAATGCCTTTCATATTTTCTATTTCCCAGAGAAAGAATTATGCAGCTTTCTGGTAAGCTCCCTTTCATTTTGAGAAGTGCCAGGTAATTCCAATTTCATAGGGATGAACTTGAAAACCATGAGCAAAGTAGAAAACCATCCAGGTTTAAGATAAGCTCAGGAATTCTTAAGTAACAGGTAAATTACCTCAGATAAAAACTGGCCGAGGGAAGAGGCAACCTCGCAGGAATGATGAGCTTGGAAGCATTTGCATTCAGACATTGACATTTTCCCAAATGTTTTTAATTATAATTATTTCCAGTACATTTGCAGGAGAAAGCCTAAAGCACACTTTCCGAGCTAATAGGAATTATGATTGGCAATCCTAGCAGCATCAGTTGGGGCTGAAGTCTATCAACTATGGCTAGTCACATTTTCTGATGTTCAGGTCGTACAATTTCTCCACCCCATCCTCTGTCTAACTAGCTTTCTAACCCTTGTCCTACACCTAATCTTAGCCCTACATTCATATTATGGCATGCACCCACCATCCCCTCATCCCAAATCTCTCCTCAACCACAACCCCAATTTTCTGCTTCCCTTAGCAGCAGAATCTTCTCTCTTCAGCTCACTCCAATCATGTTTCTGTCCCCACGTCTCCACTGAGACCACTTTCAGGACAATCATTTATCGCACATTGCCAAGTCCAATGCCAGTTTCTGATTCTCATTTTATTCTACCTTTCATCATTTTTAACATAGTTGGTCACACCCTTGTTTTTGAAACCCCTTTTGTGGCTTCCTCAGCTACAGTTCTTGGTGTTCCCCTCAATCTCCCAGGCCTGTTCTCTGTCTCCCTTGCTCATCTCCACTTTCCACAAACCAGCCAGCAGGAACTTTCTCAACATGAATTCCACTTATATCACTCCCCTGCTTGACTCCTTCACAAATCTTCCTACTACACTTAGAATACAATTCCAACTCCTTACCTCAGCCAGCAGGGCCCTCTGTGACCTGAATCCTAACTCCCTCCTAACTCTCTAGTACCACTTTATTCCTTACCTCCTCCCCTTCAGCCACACTGGCCTTTCCTGTGTTTCATATATGCCGAGTCCATTCCCACCTCACCAACAGTGCCCTAGCTTGACCCTCTGCCTCAACTTCTCTGCCCTCTGATCTTCACATAGCAGGCTCCATCTTGTCTTTCAGAACTCAGCTCAAATGTCCCTTCCTCTGAAAGGCAAAAATCTGACCCGATCTGACATTAGGCTATTTAGAGTTTATATTTATCTTACTCAGTGTGATATTATAGCTAAGTTGAGAACTCTGATCTCCTATTTCCTATATCAGTTCTATTTCCATTATAATGTGCTACCACCTAATAGATACTGGCGTATGCCTGGGGTATCTTGCAAGAGAAATGGTCTTGCATGATTTGTCTAACAGAAAAGCAAGCCAAAAGACGCCAACTCTCTTAATCTTCACAGTTCCCTTAATGTACTCAAAAGATGAAGAGAAGAGTTATACAGCTCTTTCTTGACTTTCAAACTATATCTCCACAAACCTATCACAAGTTGAAAATATTATAAATGGAAAATGCACTTAATATGCCTCATATACCAAACATCATGGCTTAGACAGAACACTTACATTAGCCTGTAGTTGGGCAAAAGTATCTGGCAACACAGTCCACTGTAGAGTGTCAATTGTTTACCTTCATGATTACATAGCTGACTAGAAGCTGTGGCTTGCTGCTGCTTCCAGCATTATCAGGGAGCATCACACAGCATGTCACTAGCACAAGAAATATTTAAACTCTAAGTACAGTTTCTGCTAAATGTGTATCACTTTCACATCATCCTGAAGCAGACAAATCTTAAATTGATTTTAAGTTGAGGGTTTTCTGTAGTTCCAAGAGGTGATTTGGGAATGAGGGAGAGAGTAGGGAGGATATAAGAATTTAGAGCAAATGCTATGCTGTTTTCTCTTTATTTTACCAACATCCATAGTGGTGGGGGAGATCAGATTTGTAACTAAAGAGTCACAATTTGTAACTAAAAAGTTACAAATTGTGTTGTCTTTGTTTTCTGTTGCTTATAACGGAATACCTAAAACTGAGTAATTTATAAAGAAACTGAATTTATTTCTTACAGTTATGGAGGCTAATAAGCCCAAAGTCAAGGGGCCACATTTGATGAGGGCCGTCTTGCTGGTGGGGACTCTGCAGAGTCCCAAGGTGGTGAAGGGCATCCCATGGTGAGGGGCCTAAGTGGCCCAGCTCAAGTCTCTCTTCCTCTTCTTAATAAAGCCACCAGTTCCCCTCCCATGATAACCCATTAATCCATTTACCCATCGATCTCTGAATGAATTAATCCATGAAGGCAGAGCCCTCATGACCCAATCACCTATTAAAGAACCCAACTCTCAATACTGCCCCATTGCGGATTAACTTTCAACATGACTTTTGGAAGGGATAAACACTCAAACCATTGCATGTGCACATGAGACTAAGGAGAGAAAGTGCCACCCAATTTCCCTTGATAACAGGGAGGTGTCATCACAAATTAGTCTGGAGCAGTATTTGAGAATTAGGTGGATTTTAGCATCAGGAAAAGGTAGAGTCATATTTCCCTAGCTGGCTGACTCTCTATATCAGTTCTTCACCAGGGAGAATACCCTAGTCTTTCCTCTCCTCATCCCACTGCTTTTCTCTTCTAAATTAAAGTTCAGGTCTAATCCTTATAAAGCTCCTACTATTCCTGGTCCAGAAATCTAGAAAGAGAATTATGAACGAACAATTGTCAGTGATGAGGCAGGTTGGAGACATGGACAGAATATATGCAGTCCTCCCACTTATGACAACGCTTGAGAGGCTTCTGAGCAGAGGAAACATTCTAAGGTACAAAGATAGAACACAAGCTGTTGTCCTATGAGAGGGTGAGCAACAGAATAAATTAACACATTTTACTGATGATAATAACAATAAGGAGAGCTACTGTTGATTGAGCATCTACTGGGTACCTGTCAGGTTCTGTGGTTAGTGCTTTACACATAGTATGTAATTTTATTACCCTTGTAATAACCCCAGGGATAAGATACGGCTTGTCAGGAAAACAGAGCTACTCTTTATTTCAGATAGAAATGTTGAATACAGAGAATTAGAAGCTTCTCAACCTTTGGAAATGCTAGGGGAGTGAAAGTCAGGAAGGCCACTTTTCATAAATCCAAAAGGGAGAGAACCCAAGAAGATCACTGTGATGATCTCAGCTACTGTAGTTTCCAGAGGAGCTACTGGGGTCAAGCAAAGGAAAGATGCTGCAAATGAACCAGCTTTCTTTTCTCTTTTGCCTTTCAAAACTCATATAAGTCCCACTCACTGGCAGATTTAACCCAGAGTCATGCTGGAAAAAGATTCTGTGAAATGTTCCTCCAGATTTCTCCCCTGTGAGACAGAGAAGTTTTAGAGAAAGTTGGGGATGATGCTTGGTAGACAACAATCCAACTCACTTATAGGCATCTCGATCCATATTTACAGATGAGAAAACTGAGTAGATTTCCAAGGTCACACAGCTTAAAAGTAGTAGAAGTAAGCCCAAGCTCTGCTGACTTTGTCAAGCTGACTTTTCCAAAGAGAAGACTAGACAGTCTTGTTTACTAAGACCTCGATATCAGAGGCTGTGGGAACCCCAAAAAGGAAAAAAATACATTCCATTCTCTCAAGGATCTTGGTCTTGTGAAGTTGTGGAGAAAGAAAACTGAATTAGAAACATGGCAAAGTAGGATGCAAGTTCAAAGGAATGAAGATTTTTTTGTGAAATGTGAGTTTTTAGTCAAGCTAAACATAGGGTAATTATATGTGCCTGTTGCCCAGGATAATGCTGGTATATATCTATTCTAGAGTTTAGCCTTTGTCCTGGTGATTTCTTTTAGTGAAGAAATAATAAATAAATATTATTCATAGTTGCATTAAAATATATTAGGATGTGTTTGGTATCCTCTATGAATCCAGCTTCTGCTGTATTTTCCTCTGGTAGTGCAAGAGAGGAATATATGTGCAGAGCACAGAATTCTCACTTTAACACACTGTTAAATCTAAAACACGATCATCTCTGCTTATCCATGACTAACACTTCCCTTTCAAGGAAACCCTGCAGCACACTTACAGTTAAAATGAAGTGCTCTCTGACATGAGGTGCTAAAGATAGCTACCCTCTCTGGTTTCAAATGGTATAGTACAACTATTTATTTCTGTTGGTCCAGCTGGCCATTGTATGTAGCAACCCAGTTGTGCTGTGGTCCAAATCTTGACCTGTAAGTTGCTCAAAGCAGGATATGTTAGGTGTGCATAAAATATGTGTGGGAATCAGTGACAGCAGTCTTGCCATAGAACATATGGAAAATTATCTGATCACTCTTGCTACCGTGGATCTGTCCTTTGTTATGCGGTGTAAATGTACAATAATTTATTTTATTGTTTGACAATGTTGCTTTTTATTTCACAATAACCCCTTGGGAAATAATACACTCAAAAATAGAATTTCATATTTGATGAAAAATTAAGTACCAAATTTCCATTTTTCAAGAAAATTGAGGATGAGTGGGAAATATGCACAAAATGCTTACTGACATTTACAGTCTGCCATGGGAGACAAAGTAATATCAATGCCCACCTGACAACCAGAAGACACAAATAGGATGAGATGCATCAGTATCTACTTCAAAAGCTAGTGGGTATTTTAAGAAGACTCTGCCCTAAGAAGACATGTAGCTGCAGAAGGTAGGTTTACATATCCCTCTGTGAAGCATGACTTTCATTTAGATCATTAGACTGTTCTTAATTAATGTAACTCATTTTTCATTCCCAATTTTCTAGGGCTTTAAGGAAAAGTAAAGGTACAGCTGTTAAGGTGTTGGTTCCATTAGCAGGGGAACTTCTCAAAGAATTAGAAGATGCTAGATGAATCTGGGTCATTCAAAGTTTCAAATAGAATATCCAAAAATTATTTGATTTCTTTCATCAAATTCATGGAGTCAATGTAAAACTTTGGAAGTTAATGATGGAGAAATACCTGACTTTATTGTGAATTTTATGGCAAATTCAATTAATTTCAACATTTATTTCAACATTGAAGATAAAATATTTGCTTTTGAAGTACCAATACAAATATGGAATATAGGTGGAGCACTATATTACTGTAAAAATATTGTTTTTACTAATTTAAGAAGAAAACAAGGAAGCAAAAATGAACTTTGATTTATTTGTGGTGAACCCACAATTCGTATGTACCTAAAGAAGTTGGATGTCTCTCATTGAAATAGAAGCTGTACTTGTTAAGATGTACAAATATTTTATATATACACAGTTACATAAGTCAACTACATTTTCAACAAGAAGCTAATTTGAATACCAAAAATTTGGCCTAAAATATTTACAAAATTAAATACGAAAAAATAAGAATTGAGAGCATCCTTTATTTAGCAGAAGTTTCTCTGAACTGACCAGAAACCTCAGCACCTATGGAAATTGTATTTTCTCCACTGCAATTATTATTGTGACCCACAGAAAAGAGATCATTAAAGATGTCAGTAGGAGCCTCTCTTCATTCCCTGCCTCTGGCCTTCGTAGCTTATTTGCTTTAGTCTTCTTTTGCTACAAACTCTCTGTCTTCATATAACAAAAATCATGGCAACCAATGTTCCTAAGTTTTCTATCTCATACCTTCAGCCATTAGGAGATTTTCTGAATTTCAAATCTAAACATCTAAGAGAGTGGATTCATTGGTAAAGATTAGGCATGTACTTCTGGTCACTCAACACAGGATGTCATTGCACAGCCATGTGGAGGGCTGTGAAAGAGGTGTTCCCAGAAAAGGAGCCTTTAGGTATCCAGTATACTACAGACCACAGTGCCATTCCCAGATATAGGAAAATCAGGAGGAGGAGCTGGTTTGAGATTGATGGGGAGACGATAAACATTTTGCCCATCCCAACTATTTATTACTAAATTTTTCAGACATATAAATGAATTCCACAATGATACAATTAGCAACTCTTTATAGGAGCCATCTAGATTCAATGATGTTTAATGTTTTGTTATATTTGTATTACGTTCCAATGTTTTTGTGTGTGTGTGTGTGTGTGTGTGTGTGTGTGTGTGTGTGTGTGACATCATGGCACTTTACTCCTCAATATTTCAGCATGTATCTTGTAAGAATAAAGATATTTTCTTACAAATCTATAATAACATTATTACACCTAAAAATTAACGATTGTCCCCTAACATCATATTTAACCCACATTCAAACGTATTCGACAATGTCTTCTATAGCCATTTTTAAAACACAGATCCAATCAAGTATGATTTTATGTTTAGATATGGACTTTAAGATAACTGTTCAAATTTAGATGTTCAGCAGACAGGTGTAAATGCATGCCTGGAGTTCAAAAGACAGTTGACAGTAGTTAGAAAGGACATTAGAGAATGACAGGTTTCCACAAGAGAGAAGAGAAAAAAGATGAGAAACTAGTGAATTGAATATCAGTGAATTAAAGGAAGGGAAGAAGTGGCTAAGAGTACTAAACACTGCAAATCAGATTAGGTCTGAGGAAAAATGCCTTGACTTGGCAAGTCAGATCCAATGGGGAGCAGTTTTACTAACAGAGGAAGTTAAATTATAAGGAGTTTAGTACAAGTAGTTATGAAGAACTGGAACTGCAAGTACAGTCTCCTGTCTAGAAGTTTCAAGTTGAAAGAGAGTGAAGAGGTTAGATGGAACAGAAGTTCTTGACTTTTCCACCACAATGAGCACTTTTCGTTTTTCTCTCCCCACCCCAGCACCATACCCCGGAGGCAATGTTTTAAAAGACAGTTTATTAATAATGGAGTTCATAATTTTTCTTAATCAGCATTAGCTTTCCATTAGAACTCCTAAAAATCACAGATTAGAGTTCCCTTGAAGAAAGGGATCAGTAGACAGTATAATGAGCCTTGCCAAAAGAAAAATATGTTTTTCTCCAAGATACAAAGGAATGAAGAGAGAGACAAAGAAATGCTGAGGTAGAGAGGGTGCTTGTAGAGACAAATGTTGTACGCCATAAGCAGGAGAGAAAAGAACTTGAGGGAACACTAGTCAGAGGACCTCAAGCTAAGTCATATGATGAGAGCAGGGAAGGCAGGGATGCACTGGAAACTTGAAATATGTAGAAAAGAAGTAGAACAGCTGCTGAGTCAACTCTAAGAGAGTAGAAAGATTGGTAAAGTAACCTGTTTTAATTCAACTATGATTCATTGAGCACTTATGCTCCAGGCATTCTGACAGACACTAGGTTACAAAGATACACAGTCCAGATTACCCCTCCTTTCTAACAAGTACCTTCCTACACGACAACACACTCTTCTGCTTTTTCTCCTGCTTCTCTTCCCTCCTTCTCAATCCCCTTTGAGAACTCCTTTACTTCTGCGGTTTCCTTAAAATTTAAGTCTTAAATAATACTGGACACCAGGTTTCTATCATAGGCCACCTTCTCTTCTCACTTCATACATTGTCTTTAGGTGATCACATACACTCATACTGCTTCAAGTAGAAACTTTCTATTGTTGACTGCCAAACCTGTCTCCAGTCCTCTCTCAAGGGCCAGACTCATATGTAGTGAAGGGAAACAAATGGATACTTAAAATCAAAACTAACTGTGGCCATTTCCTTTCTAGGAGGCATCATTCATATCACTGGCAAAATAACTCTCTATACTCCTCCCAGGATCTATATATCTCTACCCACAAGAAATATGCCATTGCTATCAGAGTGCATTAATGAATCTTTTGATATGCAAAGACAGTTTGAGCAAAGGAACTATAAAGAAATTAATTGCATGATACAGTGGGAGGTTTTGCTTTCCTTTCCTTTGTTTTGCTTTTGTTTGTTTGTTCCTATTGCTAGGAGGGAAACAGGCAAGGAGAGAGGGCAAAGCAATTCAGGAGGAGGCTAGAGCCCAGGTTGGCAGAAATGGCTCCTCAAGAACAAGTATGATGGTTACTCATTTATAAATTGTACTTAATTGCTGCTACCCAAACTTCTTTCATCTCCATACATCATGAGTGAAGCCCTGCTGCATACACAATGGCCTTGTGTGATTGGGTTTTTGGTTTGGGTTTTGTGAAAATTAAGGGAAAGAAACTGAATTCAACAGCTAGGTTGATGTGGCACAAAACAAGAATGAGGAGATGCTTCATGAACTCAACTAACTGAACAGAGGCCAGAAATGATGTTTATAGGCAACGAGTGAAAACATTAATCACCCCCTCAAGAATCTGTAAGACTTTGGGAAGGAGGTGAAGTTCTCACTATCTCTGGGTTGAGATTTCAATCATTTCCACTTAAACTTCAAAGGCAGTATAGCTCAGCAAAGCCCAGATATACACAAATCCAACTGACTACAGGATACCCCCACTTGGACACTGCTGAAGAGACATCAGTTGCAGCATGGCCACACCAGACTCCATGTTCTCACACTCACCCCCGCAAACTGTTCCACCTGCAATTTTCTGTATGTTAGTGAAAGGCAGGTATCACCGTTCACCCAGTTATCCACATCACTTCTTATCCCTGTCTCCTTACGTTGTATCAATCACTAAGGGTTGTTGGTTTTTACCTCCTAAATATCTATCAAATTCTGCCTCCCACCCTTCACTCCCTTGCTTCAGGCCACCAGTGTCCCCAGCCAAGGCCTCATCTCATGGCCTCAATTCTCACTCTCCCACATTCCCTTCTCTATGCAGAAGCCAAAGTGATTTTTCCAAAATGCAGCCAGATCATGTCACTCACTCCCCTGCATAAAACCTTTCAATGGTCTCTTACTGTCGTTGGGATACAATAAAGTCCAACTTCCTTAGGTCCTTTTTGATCTATTCCTATTGGCCTCTCTACCTTTATCATGGTTCCCTCGTTCACTGGTACTTTTTACTTCTATTGCACAGAATTACTTTTAGTTCCAGGACTACTTCATGCTCTCCCTTTCACCTCTTGCATTTTGCACAGGCTGCTTCCTCTGAAATAGCTGCTGTGTCAACTATAAGAGAGTAGAAGTCAGATTAGCAAGGTTGCCTGTTTCAGCCTAGATGCCATTTCTTCCAAGAAGATTTCCCTGACCGTCCCTTTAACTAGTCCAGGTTATGTGGCTCTCCTGAAGGTTTTCTTAGCACCTTGTGCTTCCTCTATCATGTTCCTTACTGCACTCGCATTAATTGCCTGTTTATTTGTTTATCTCTCTTACCAGCTTGTAAGCTCCAGGAGAGCAGGGATCATGTCTGTCCATCTGGTTCACAGCTATATCCCTACCATATAGCACAAATCCTGGCTTATAAGCCAATAAATAAAATCTTTACTAAATGAATAACTAAAGTGCATGAAGCATCTTGCAGTTTATGAAGTGCCTTATCTCATTTTAACTTCACCACCCTGTGAAAAAGATACTGTCATCACCTCAAAGCAAAGTTCTATGTTGTTTTATATTTAAGTTCAACATAGACTACATTTGTGAAGTTTTATTTAATTTAGGTAAGTACTATCTAAAACATTAATAAGATTTTTAGACAATTTTACAAGAAATTAGCCTTATATCAATCTTTCAAAAATAGTGTAATAACTAACTGCTAATAAAGTGTCTCATATAGGAAAGGTTACCCTGTTAGATGTCCTTTAATAAATATAGGACACTCTGCTGTGCAGAGCAGAATATTTTTGCATTCACAAATGTTGTGCTAAAGTCTCACAAAACACTTAATACTCTTAAGTGGATTAAACATGCCTCCTATGACCTGATTTATACAGTGAATGTGCCAAGCAAAACCTTTTTCCATAGAGAGATCAGATTGTAAACTTCAGTTGAACTCTGATAAAATTGTCATAAATTTCAAACTAGTGGATGCCAAATTCATGACACTTTGCTTTAAGCTCTTCTCAGGGAAGGGCCAACCAATCTTTGCAGACATTTTCAATGTATCAACAGTGTTCTAAAATCAGACTTTTTAATATAGTAGCCCTTAGACACATGTAGAAGAGCACTTGAAATGTAGCTAGTGAGAATGAGGAATCGGATGTTTAATTTCACACCCCTTTAAGTAATTTAAATTTACAAACTGAAGCAGTGTGATTTTTATATTGATTATATGCTAAAACGAAAATATTTTGGATATGCTGAGTTAACTAAAATATTAAACTATTACAATTACTTTTGTCTACTTCTAGTTTTCTTAATGTGACTACTATAAAATTTAAAATACCATAATGGCCCATATTACATTTCTATTGGGCTTCACTATTCTAAAACATGCTCTAATATGCAATCAGAGAGGGGAAAGACATGTACAATTTATGTAAAATGGCACTGATAATTTTATAACACTGTGTTATTTATCACTAATAGGAAGTTAAACTCTTTGAAATAGATGGTTTCCTAACATCCTAACATCTAGAAAATGATAATGTCATTTTCTAGACCCGTGATAATGTCATGCTATAAAGCATATTCTGGGAAAGGGTAACTGAGCATTTACTCCATTATACTACCACATTACTTATCCAGATTTGTCTTTTTTACAAAGAAGCAGAAGTTGTTTGATTTTTGTAGCTGTTGTTTTTTTGTTTGTTGATTGTTGGTTTTTATGTCTGAAATCTTACCTGGAACTGCAATGCATACAATGATGTAAAAGGATACTGCTCTGGTTAAAATGGAAGTAAAGATTCCAGAACTGTCATCATTGGTATCCCTCTGCCACAACCCATGATGCTAACACTGCAACCTAAAACCACACACATACACACACACACATGCTGCTCTCTCTCTTCTTGGTGGCCTCTGACACCTCTTCAGAATGCAGGGCTCTGCAATAATAAATAGTGTGACCAACACTGCTTTAGAACACAGCCTAGAATCAAGAAGGAAACAAAGAGAGGCCCTGAGCATTCAAATGAGGTGTATCAACATTCAGATACTCCCACTCCCACACTTCTCTTCATTAGTGCTCTCAGCCACCTTATAAAATCTGTTCATTCCCTCTTCTTGCATACATTTTTTTTTTAGACAGAATCTTGCTCTGTCACCCAGTCTGGAGTGGAGTGGCATAATCTTGGTTCACAGCAACCTCTGCCTCTTGGGCTCAAGCAATTCTCGCACTTCAGCCTCCCGAGTAGCTGGGACTACAGGCACATGCACCACCACATTTGGCTATTTTTTGTATTTTTTGTAGAGACAGGGTTTCACCATGTTGCCCAGGCCAGTCTGAAATTGCTGAGCTCAAACGATCCACCTACCTCTGCCTCCCAAAGTGCTGGGATTACAAATATGAGCCACCATGCCCAGCCTTCTTGCATACACAGTTCTAACATGCTTGGTTATAGTTTCTCAACATAAACATGAGCTGTAGGAAATAAAAAGATGGGCCTCGTAGAATGATGGATGTGGGGAGTGTGAGGGGATTGTGCAAAGAGAAGGAGAAAGAGGGAAGAGATTATTGGAACAAACAGGAACAGTGGTAGTTCTAAGTAATGAAAGCAAGACAGAGAAAGAACTTTCCAAAGCAGGTACCAGAATTCATGTAGAGTGACAGACTGGGACCAGTGAGTATCCAGTGGTACAATCCCAGCTCCCTGCAACATCTGCCTCCCGCCTCTCGGGTTCGAGATTCTCCTGCCTAAGCCACTGGATTAGCTGGGACTACAGGCATGTGCCACCAAACCCAGCTAATTTTTCTATTTTTAGTAAGACAGGGTTTCGCCATGTTAGCCAGCCTGGTCTTGAACTCCTGACCTCAGGTGATCCACCTGCCTCGGCCTCCCAAAGTGCCCCATACTTCTTAATAGCTCCTCAGGACAGCTCTGTGCCAGGACACAATAAAATCATTGATGCTCATATTCACCCTGAAGCTTTGAAGAAAGAACCAGTCTGGATTATTGTGTTCAATGAAGAAGGTGGAGGAGTATACAATTCATTCAAGCAGATAGCCATAAAATAGGCTAAAATAAACCAAACTTTGATATTTAAAGGATAGCATCCAGCCACCTAAATAGCTCAGATATGTGAAATAGCTCATTTTGTACCAGAGATTGGCATATTAGGTGTTCTGAGGAAGGAGGGGAACCCCCATGGATTGCAACATATAGCTAACATACATCTCCAAACAAGCAACATGTGCTTGAAAGTATTTCGTGCCTGTGGACTGTAAAACTTGGAAAACAAACAGGTTTCCTCTTGTAATTCATCCATCTCATGTAGATATAAACCGAGTCTGTGTTCTGGCAAGCATTTCCAAAATTAAAGCAATTGTCTGGGGGCTGTCACAGCGGTCTCATGTAATATAACAGACATCTTTCAAGGCTAGTTGGGTAAGGGAAAGATGGGAGCAATCATACAAGGCCCAACAGGGAGACCATTTGAGAACAGAAAAATGCACACAGGAAAAGTAATAGTAGCTTCCTTGTTAAGACAAAATCATTACGGGTTCTTACCTTCAGCCGTGGAGCACAGCAGACCCCCACAGCTGTTAGCATAGAAGGAATGTATTCAAGACGCAAAGTATCCTTCAGACGGCGCTTACTGTTCTTTTCCACTGGGAGTGTCCTGAACATGTAGGTGCTGTTACACAACCTTTGATATGACTCAGAAGTGATCAGTAAGAGACCTTGGCATTTCTCTTTTGCTAGGTAGCTACCATTCAAAACATCTCAGGTGTCATGATATAAACAAGAAAGAATACATTGGGTAGAAAGGTGTTGGCACATAATGAGACACATTAGTTTGTTTCCTTAATAAAGCTGCTATTGTTTTGATTATGACCACCATAGCATCATAAGAAAATTGTTATTATATGGCTTCTGTGGTTACAATAATGTTCTTCTCACATACAGTTCAAATGCCCTATGTAGTATGTTTACGGAATACATGCAACCATCAAGGTAAACCCTTCCTTATGGCAGGAAGATCATCAGACTAGGATACAGGTGATATGTTATGCATCTTTGGGCAGGTTAGTTTTCCAGTATAGTCTCAGTAAAATGAGAAGATTCAACACAGTAACCTGTAAGTGTCTCCTGTTATGATTCTAACAAAACCAAGAATATAGTGCACAAAAATACCTTTATGACTAGCATTAGGCAGAACTTGTGGAACCCTCTTGTTCACGGGTATGCCATTATCCCCCTGACACCCTTTCAGTCACTAAAACTACTGTTGCTGCATGGTGTTGGCTTGGAGTGTCTAGGACAAAATGTTCTTTGTAACTGATGGTAGTAGGTTTGCTGGATGTCAAGATGTGGTTGGTAATATGCCAACTTTTAATGGACTGTCCAATTGTCCTGATGCATTTTATGAAAAGATTAGGAACATCTTGATTTATAATGCCTGCCACATTTCCCTTCCCTTGGAGCCCCCTCAGTTACCTCATTTGGGGGCATACTTTCCTTGAGACTCACGTCTCAATCATTACTTCATATAGGTCAAGCACAAACTGCCACAAGTATCTTTTGCCTCAATCCTCAGTTCATTTCCTGTTGTCACCGAGCACGATTCATATAAGGAAACTTCATTTTGTCATTCATATATTTCAACTCTTTTTTTTAAGCTTTTTTTTTTTTTTTTACTTTAAGTTCTAGAGTACATGTGCACAACGTGCAGATTTGTTACATATGTATACATGTGCCATGTTGGTGTGCTGCACCCATTAACTCGTCATTTACATTAGGTATATCTCCTAATGCTATCCCTCCCCCCTCCCCACAATAGGACCCAGTGTGTGATGTTTCCCTTCCTGTGTCCAAGTGATCTCATTGTTCAATTCCCACCTATGAGTGAGAACATGTGGTGTTCGGTTTTCTGTTCTTGCGATAGTTTGCTGAGAATGATGGTTTCCAGCTGCATCCATGTCCCTACAAAGGACACAAACTCATCCTTTTTTATGGCTATGTAGTATTCCATGGTGTATATGTGCCATGTTTTCTTAATCCAGTCTGTCACTGATGGACATTTGGGTTGATTCCAAGTCTTTGCTATTGTGAATAGTGCCGCAATAAACATATGTGTGTGTGTGTCTTTATAGCAGCATGACCAGCATGACTTATAATCCTTTGGGTATATCCCCAGCAATGGGATGGCTGGGTCAAATGGTATTTCTAGTTCTAGATCCTTGAGGAATCTCCACACTGTTTTCCACAATGGTTGAACTAGTTTACAGTCCCACCAACAGCGTAAAAGCATTCCTATTTCTCCACATCCTCTCCAGCACCTGTTGTTTCCTGATTTTTTAATGATTGCCATTCTAACTGGTGTGAGATGGTATCTCATTGTGGTTTTGATTTGCATTTCTCTGATGGCCAGTGATGATGAGCATTTTTCATGTGTCTGTTTTCTGTATGAATGTCTTCTTTTGAGAAGTGTCTGTTCATATCCTTTGCCCACTTTTTGATGGGGTTGTTTGTTTTTTTCTTGTAAATTTGTTTGAATTCTTTGTAGGTTCTGGATATTAGCCCTTTGTCAGATGAGTAGATTGCAAAAATTTTCTCCCATTCTGTAGGTTGCCTGTTCACTCTTTATCACCCCCCTGAATTGAGCAATTTCATTGTATGATACAAAAGTACAAAAAAAAAAAAAAAAACAATTAAATGCTTATTCCATTGAAGATACCAGGATACCTGATACCAGTTTACATGAACACTCATTTCTGATTAAAAGTTTATTTTAATGACAACAAGTTGGAGAAATCTTTCCTTGGTCTTCCCCTGAATTGATTGGCTATACCAAATTTCCAAACACTTGGTGGTACTCAAGAGAGATTTCACCCTTGCTGCCAAAATTCATCTGAAAGCTTTGGGTTTCCTATGCACTGATGCACGCTGCTCTTACTGTTTTTCAATTCCAAATATAAACCTCTATAAATACTTGCCTATCTTCAGATATCCTGCACATAGCAGATATAAATAATCAGATGGTATTAATCAAATAATCAGTGAGAATCTCACACTGAATAAATAGGCCCACAGGAGGGGGTTAACCACTCGAAAAACTGCCTTCACTCTTTCACTCAACTAAATTTCCATTTTATAAATTATTAATATTAAATTCATTAATTATTTTTAATACATATGTTCAAAGAAGTCACAATTTACAAAAGCTATTCCCATTTTACAGATGAAGAAATTAAGGCACAGAGAAGTGGCAATTTATTCAATGTATTAATGTTTAATTTCTTTTGTACCTGTAGCAGCACTTTCTACTACTTTCAGTAACTTAATAAGTCACAGCATGAAGTGACATTGGATCATTTAGATTCTTTTGTTATTCCAAAGCCAAGCCAAGGACTGAAGTAAGGGGAAGAGACTTTACACCCCCTCACCTTTTTTTTTTTTTTTTTGAAACAGAGTCTCCCTCTGTCACCTAGGCTGGAGTGCAGTGGCACAATCTCAGCTCACTGTAATATCCGTCTCCTGGGCTCAAGTGATCCTCCTGCCTCAGTTTTGTGAGTAGCTGGAATTAGAGGTGTGTGCCATCACACCCGGCTAAGTTTTTAATAGAGATGGGGTTTTGCCATGTTGTGCAGGCTTGTCTCAAACTCCTGGCCTCAAATGATCCACCCACCTCAGCTTCCCAAAGTGCTGGGATTACAGGTGTGAGCCACCATGCCTGGCCTATCTCCCCTTTCTTTAGCCCTACCTTCTCCAATTCTACCAAAATCACATTTGTGTTTTCCAGTGCATTTTAATTTACAATGAATTTTGTCTGCCATTTCCAAATCTACTTTTCCTAAAGCCCTAAAATGCATTTCTACGTGTTCCGTGGGACTTTTTATCTCTTTTAACAAATGGTTTATTATTAAGCAAGAAAACAGAAAATACAAAGAAGCAAAAATAAAAATAATCCATAATCCCACTACATCTGGAATTAACACTGCTTACATTAGCAAAGTTTCTGAGGGTTAATTGAGTCATTGTCAGTCTGTCCTCTAGTTATCAATAGCAGGGTCTTTAAATCCATATACACTAATCTATCAAAAATTAACACCTAACCAATCACCTTTCTAACGCTTGACAGTACCTAGCTTATTTCTGTCTCGGGATTTTTGCCCTAGCTTTTCCCTCTGCCTGAGATACTTCTCTTACACCTTCTCATGCTGGTTCTTTCCTGTCTTTTCAGGTTTCTGCTCCTTCAGAAGAATCTTCCCTTACCAACTTCCTCACATTAGAACCCAGTCACTTCCAATGATATCACCTTATTTTATTTTCAAGGCACTTATCACCTGGTAGTCTTTTTTCATTTATTTCGTGCTTTATTGTCTCTTTCCTTAAGGAAGCTCCATGAAGACAGAGATCGTATGTGTCTTGTTCACCATGAGGTTCCCCAACATGTAGCATAGTGCTTGGCACATATTAGGTAATGGTTTGAAAGAATAAATGAGCCATGGAAGACATGTACTTGGGGTTGCACTGAATGATCTGTGCCCCCTAAGGTCATCTCTTGTAGCCAATAGCACAGGAGTACCTGTGAAGTCTTTGAAAGCACTAACTGGTTCACACAGGTTTAAGCCTGTGACATTAGCCTTACTGGTATTATCACTGAGAATGTCATCGGTTTTCACTTTTACCTGAAACTATTGATAGACTTGGAAATATCTTGAATTTATTGAGCACCACACAATATAGGTAACTTGAATAAATACAAATGGTGAAGTTTTCCTTTTATAGTACTTCTAAACTCAATTGAAATATAGGGGACTTATATAAGGCCATCCTCTTTGGACAAGCATGTTTCTCATAAGTAGTTACCATTTCTACACCATTTAATCAAGACCTACTATTATAACATGAGGTGAACATGAGATTCTATCCCTAAAACTGTACCTTAGGCTTAAACATTAGTGGTCAAACTAATGTTGATCTCTAAACAAACAGGTACTCCCCCAATTCTTCTTCCGTCAGAAGGTGAAAAGAAGAGCTTTTCGTATACAAAGTTCACTAGTCTAAATCCAACTCAATTTATGGAAAAGATGAGATAATTTTACCTTTGAGGTATATATTCAATTAGACTGTAATCATGTAAAAAGCAAACAGAACTTTCTTTGAAAGAAACAAAATTCTCACATGGTGGGTGGGAATTTGAGAATTATGCCTAACTTTCATGGGGGAAGTGGTCAATATTAATAAGCAATAATTGAAAGCACAGACTTTAAAGTTAATAGTTCTGTCTCAAGTTTGTGAGCCACCACTTACTTGGTAATCTTGGGAAAGTTACTTTAACCTGTTTAGACACTTCAGTTCAATCATCTATAAAGTAGATAATAATAGTGCTTACTTCCCAAACAGGTTGTAAAAATTACATACACAACACTCAGGAAGGCACCTACTACATAATAAACATTCAACAAAAACTAGTAGTATGACTCTATACGGAAAAATATTTATTTAACATCTTTACCAAATACAAATACTTATTTAGCACCTACTTGGTATGAAACAGTTAAAAAACCATCGAAGACATAGAAACAAATCAGCTGTGGTGCTCTTTCTCAAGAAGTTCACACCTGAGAGCAAGGGAAACAAGGCATACACAAACAGAATCCAAGGGAGACTGTGGTAAAATGTTCTAAGAAGTGAACTTGTATCATTTGAAAATGACAAAAACCCAACCCAAATCAGCTTAAGCAGGAGGGTGATATAGTTGCTGTCAAATTGAAAGAAAGTTGCAGAAACTACCTCAGGGACTTGAACTTCACTCTTCACGCTTTTGGGTTGCCCCATCTCTATCTCTCTCCAATCCCTGATATTGATCACCTATTTTTGAACAGTTTCATACTGTTCTAATAAAGGAAGAATTCTTCCTTGTTATAGGAATTATAAATCACCACTGGACTAATCAACTTGGCCAGGAGGATGGGGTATTATGATTGGCATGAGGGGCATATTATGAATTTGGATTAGCTACCCACTAGGAATTATAACAAGGGGAGTAAAACAAATCCCCAAAGGAAGATGGGTACAGGTTGCTGAGAAAGTATTAAGAAAAAGAAAAAATGTAAAATAAAAACTGTCCACTAAAATGGTAGTCTGATAATACTGGTCATATTACATCATACCAAACAGTTCTATATTACTCATATGAATACATTTTATCATTATACCACTGAGAAAATTCTTAATATCAAAACAAATGAGTTTTTTTTCTTTCTGGTTTTTTGCCTATTGTTTGTTTGGGAAGAGCTGAAAGGGAAGCTAGAATTTAAAAATAACCCTGACTGTAAGAAACTCAATCTCCATCAGATTCTTGATGATTTAGAAGTCCTGTTTAGTCAATGGGTTGATTAAAGGCAGGTTAAGCTTCTCTTAAGAGATGTATAACTAAAATCAGAAGTCAACCAAATGATCATGAAGAATATTGTTGAGAAATACCTATGCCCAGGAAGTAGGACAACCTTCACAAATCCATGAAACAAGAAAAAAGTCCTGTCACCCAAGAGACATTGTTGGAGTTCAATAGAATCCACTGACAAAGTTCTGACAAAGATTAATAAAGGCATCTGTACAGAAAATATGAGGCAAGCATTCTTCCTCATCAGACCACACTTCGATAAGGTAGAGACTGCTTTTTTCCTTCTCAATGCCCATTCTCCTCTTTTTTTCTTAATTAAGAAAAAACTCAATATTTTAAGCTGGACACATTGCCACCTAGCTAAGAAAACTACATTTCCAAGACCTCTTTGAAGCTTGGAGTACCCACGTGACTAAGTTCAAGGCAATAAGATGCAAGTGGAATTCTAGTATGGTACTTCCAAAATAAATGGAAGTGATACCCTTCTTCTTCCCTTTTTCCCTTTTCTGCTACAGAGAATGTGGAAGCAATGGCTGAGTCCATCTTCATCTCTAAAAGGACCTTGTAAATGTAAGCTAATCATGGCTGAGCAATAAAATGAGAAAAGCTTGGGTCCCTGAGATTGTGGAGCTACCATCATAGCCCTGGGCTGCCTCTCTCCAGCCTGAAATAAATCTACATCTTCTTTAAAGCACTAATTTTTATGTATTTGTTACAACCAAACCAAATCTTAATTGATTCAAAAGATGTCCATATCCAACACATTTTATTTCATTTGAATTAAAAATGCTAATGGCCTTTTCTCTGTGAATGCATAGCTTGATACCATCCTGAAACCAGTAGACAAAAGCTTAATGGTGTTTGAGCCATTATACATTTTTTGTAAGTTTAACATTGCTGTTACATGAATGATAAGCCTAAATTAATACAAATGCCTTCATGAAGAATGTTTTCATTTTTCTTTTAATAATGTTGAAACGCAAAGATAAATATAGAAATGAATCTAATATCTTATGTCAGCTCTGTGTAGATTCATTGTATAACTGAATAGTTTAACACCACTTTAGATGAGTCAGCTCTGAAGAGCTAGCTCTAAGAGGTGAATTAATCTAATTGTTCTGTCAATGCTTATACATTTTATGTTAATGTTGAAAGTATTATGTTCGTATTTTTAATTCGCTGTCAGCTCTCCCAAGGAGGTAATAGAGTTTGAGCTAATGATAACGAATGAACGGAAAAGCTGGAGTTTTGGAATTTATAAATTATTTTAAAAGAGTGATACTGCTGATATTATAACCAAGTCAAATCCAAAAATGTTACTTTCTTTCTCTTCATAGTTGATTAAAAGGTACAGGCAAAATGCTATGGTTTGGAGATGTTTTGTTTGTCTTCTTCAAAGCTCGTGTTAAAGTTTGATCCCCAATGTGACAGTATTAAAATGTGAGAGCGATATTGTGACACATCATGTAAGTCTTCACCAGAGACCAAGGTTGTGCCCTTGAATCTCATACTGCAGAATAAACTTAATAAATTTCT
Source organism: Piliocolobus tephrosceles (assembly GCF_002776525.5). NCBI lineage: Eukaryota > Metazoa > Chordata > Mammalia > Primates > Cercopithecidae > Piliocolobus > Piliocolobus tephrosceles. The sequence continues at coordinate 6,896,909 of NC_045445.1, read as the reverse complement.
TTTCTTTACAAATTATCTAGTCTCGGGTATTCTTTTATAACAACACAAAAGGGACCAAAATACTTACATCAGCGAAGGATACAGCATTAATCCTTCAACAGTGTCGATGGGTTTAATTGACTACACTAGATGGTCAACTGAAGCTGAAAAAGCAATGAATTCACTGAATTTTATGAATCTTCCTAGTACCTCAGTGACTTCATTCATTCACTCTATCCAATGTACTGTAAGTACTTATGTGCCAGACATATGCTAGGTGTAAGGGTATGAGAATAAATAATATGTGAAAAAGGAAAAATAATCCAGTGTGTCTGGAGGAAAGGGAACATGAGAACATAAATCAGGATATTTTCCTATTCATTCAGTCAGTCTACCATTTATTCACTCAATAATTACTGAATTATCTACTATGTGCCTGGCTAGGAGCAATGAATGCAATATAAAAACGAGGCATAAATTTGTCCTACAAAGTATGTAATTGACTAGAAGGTTAATTATTATCCACATATTAGCTAAAATATTATGCATATATGAAGAGGCCTTCACCATAGAAATAATGTCACAGAAAGAACATGTAGCCCACGAGGAGCTTAAGCTCCAGTCATTGTAGTCAGAAATTCATTCACAGCCATCAAAAGAATAATTTATTCCATGGTTTTCAATTTCACTCTGAAAGAGTACATGCCACTGTAAGAACTACTATCTGAGGCATACTGTCTCATATGGAGCTGGCCCTAAATCAAAATTTATAAAATTAGATTTGGGAAAGTGTAATTGTCACATGGTATGTAAGAAAATTTAACAGATCTCAGCCATATCATGGCAGAAAAGGAACATGAAGATTATGCACACAAACTTGTAGTGGTCAGACCCCTTTCTAGGGTCAAATTGATCTCCGGAAGCATTTTTCTATCACTCACTACTAGCTCTACCTCCGTGGCAATTTTCTGTCTCCTCTGCAAAACGAGAAATAATGAGACTCTCTTATCTGCTTTTACTTCAGAGTAACTTCAAGGGAGGAGCAGTTTCCAGCCTTTCAAATATCTCTAGATTTTCCATATGAAGAATATTGACTATTAACCCTCTCCAGCCATTTTCTCTTGTGTACTTTGGAGACTCAGAGACTGAGAACCATGTCTGTATTCCTGTGTCCTAGAGAGTCTGAAATTGTTAGCATTGCAGAATCTAAAATACAATCATTTCTTATCTGGTTAGAATGCATATAAAACTGTACCTAATTCACCTGTAGAATGTAGGTATGGGAATCCTTGAAACAACATGATCAAATTGCAAGAGAACAGAGGTGAAAAAGTCTACAGTAAAATAATTTTTCCTTCACTATATTTGATACTTGTCCTCAAAATGACTCCATTTCAATTTTGAATAACATGATTGCCAGGACAGAAAACATAATCTTTTTGTCTTAATTGAAAAACTTTTGAGATAATTATAGATTCATATGCAGTTTTAAGAAATGATACAGAGGTGTTCTATGTATCCTTTACTCACTTTCTTCCAATGGCAACATATTGCAAACTGATGTACAATATCACACCAGGATATTGACATTGATACAGTGTCATCCATCTTATACAGATCTCCCCAGTTTTACTTGTACTCCTGTGCCTGTTTGTATATTAAGTTCTATACAATCATATCACCTGTGAAAGTTCATGTATCCACCACTACTGTCAAGAGACTAACCATTCTAAAATCTCAAGGATGCCTCATATTACGCTTTTATGACCACGCATAGCTCCCTCCTGTCACCCACCCTTCTTTTCCTAACCCACAATAACCACTAATCTGTTATTCATTTTGAACATTTTGTTATTTCAAACGTTATCACATGGAATCATATGGCATATAATCTCTTCTGAATGGCTTTTGTATACTCAGCATAATTCCTTAGAAATGCATCCAGATTGTCATGTTTATCAATAGTTTACTCCTTTTTATTCCTGAGTAGTAGTGCACAATATGAATGTAGCACAATTTCTTTCTCCTGTTCAAGGATATATGAGCTGGTTCCTGCTTTTGGCTATTACAAATAAAGCTATAAATATTCATGTAGAGGTGATATGGTATGGCTGTGTCTCTATCTAAATCTCATCTCGAATTGTAATCCCCATAATCCCCACATGTCATGGGAGGGATCTGGTGGGAAGTAAATGAATCGTGAGGGTAGGTTCCCCCATGCTGTTCTCGTAATAATGAGGGAGTCTTACGAAATCTGATGGTTTTATAAGCGTCTGGCATTTCCCTTGCTTGAGCTCGCTCCATTCAGCCGCCCTGTGAAGAAGGTGCCTGCTTCTCCTTTGCCTTCCACCATGATTGTTAGTTTCCTGAGGCCTCCCCAGCAACGTGGAACTGTGAGTCAAACCTCTTTCCTTTATAAATTACCCAGTCTCGGGTATTTCTTTATAGCAGCATGTGAATGGACTAATACAAAGGTTTTGTGTGAATATACGTTTCGTTTTCATCCCTCTGGAATAATTACTCAAGAGTATAAATTTTGGGTTGTATGGTAGTTGTATATTTAGTTTTCAGAGAAACTTCCAATTTTCTGGAGTAGCCATACCACTTTACAATCCTACCAGCAATGAATGAGAGTTCCTGTTGCTCCACGTTGTCACCAGCAATTGGTCTTGTTACAGTTTTTCATTGTAGCCATTCTGATAAGTATGTAGTGTAATCTCATAGTGGTTTTAATGTGCACTTTCTTAATGGCTAATAATTTTTGAACATATTTTCATGTAATTATTTGCCATCTGTATATTCTTTTTGGTGAAATGTCTCTTAATGTCTTTTGCCTGTTTATAATTAGATTGAGTTTTTTTTGTGTTGTTATTTTGTTTGTTTTTTTTTTTTTTTTTTTTTTTTTTTTTTTTTTTTTTTTTTTTTTTACCTGTTGTGTTTTGAGTTCTTTATATATTCTAGATAATGGTCCTTTGTTCCATATGAGGTTTGCAAATATTTTCTTAAAGTCTTTAGATTGTGTTTTCATCTGTTTCACTGGGTCTTTCTCAGAACAAAAGTTTTTAAATTTTGATTAAGTTCATTTTATCAATTTTTCTTTTTATGGATTCTGGTTTTGGTGTTGTCTAAGAACATTTTTTCTAGCCCTAGATCCTGAAGATTTTCTCCTATTTTTAAAAAAGTGATTCATTTTCACATTTTACATTTTATGTTTAATTAATGATCTATTTTAATTTTTGTAAAAAGTGTGAAATTTAGGCTAAAGTTTTATATATTTATTTGCCTATGGATGCCTAATTGCTTTGAGACCATTTGTTGTAAAGGCTATGGCTTGTCTGTTGAATTGCTTTTGCACCTTTGCCAGTTAAAACATAGAATATTGGGAGGGCGGAGCAAGATGGCCGAATAGGAACAGCTCCAGTCTCCATCTCCCAGCGCGAGCAACACAGAAGACCGGTGATTTCTGCATTTTCAACTGAGGTACTGGGGTCATCTCACTCGGGAGTGCTGGACAATCCATGCGGGTCAGCTGCTGCAGCCTAACCAGGGAGAACTGAAGCAGGTCGAGGCATCGCCTCACCTGGGAAGCGCGAGGGGGAAGGGAGTCCCTTTTCCTAGCCAGGGGAACTGAGACACACAACACCTGGAAAATCGGGTAACTCCCAGCCCAATACTGCACTGTAACACTGGCACACCGGAGAATATATCCCACACCTGGCCGGGAGGGTCCCACGCCCACGGAGCATCCCTCCTTGCAAACACAGCAGTCTGCGGCAATCTAACTGCAAGGCAGCAGCGAGGCTGGGGGAGGGGTGCCCGCCATCGCTGAGGCTTAAGTAGGTAAATAAAGCCGCTGGGAAGCTCGAACTGGGTGGAGCTCACAGCAGCTCAAGGAAACCTGCCTGTTTCTGTAGACTCCGCCTCTGGGGACAGGGCTCAGCTAAAGGAGCAGAAGCCTGTGCAGACGCGAACGACTCTGTCTGACAGCTTTGAAGAGAGCAGTGGATCTCCCAACACGGAGGTTGAGATCTGAGAAGGGGCAGTCTGCCTGCTCAAGTGGGTCCCTGACCCCTGAGTACCCTAACTGGGAGACATCCCCCACTAGGGGCAGTCTGACACCCCACACCTCACAGGGTGGAGTACACCCCTGAGAGGAAGCTTCCAAAGCAAGAATCAGACAGGTGCACTCGCTGTTCAGCAATATTCTATCTTCTGCAACCTCTGCTGCTGATACCCAGGCAAACAGGGTCTGGAGTGGACCTCAAGCAATCTCCAACAGACCTATAGCTGAGGGTCCTGACTGTCAGAAGGAAAACTATCAAACAGGAAGGACACCTATACCAAAACCCCATCAGTACGTCACCATCATCAAAGACCAGAGACAGATAAAACCACAAAGATGGGGAAAAAGCAGGGCAGAAAAGCTGGAAATTCAAAAAATAAGAGCGCATCT
>NC_045445.1:6847345-6877477 GCF_002776525.5 Piliocolobus tephrosceles | reverse complement strand
ATCTCTGGGACACATTTAAAGCAGTGTGTAGAGGGAAATTTATAGCACTAAATGCCCACAAGAGAAAGCAGGAAAGATCTAAAAATGACACCCTAACATCACAATTAAAAGAACTAGAGAAGCAAGAGCAAACACATTCAAAAGCTAGCAGAAGGCAAGAAATAACTAAGATCAGAGCAGAACTTAAGCAGATAGAGACACGAAAAACCCTCCAAAAAATCAATCAATCCAGGAGCTGGTTTTTTGAAACGATCAACAAAATTGACAGACCGCTAGCAAGACTAATAAAGAAGAAAAGACAGAAGAATCAAATAGACGCAATAAAAAATGATAAAGGGGATATCACCACCGACCCCACAGAAATACAAACTACCATCAGAGAATACTATAAACACCTCTACAAAAATAAACTAGAAAACCTAGAAGAAATGGATAATTTCCTGGAAACGTACACTCTCCCAAGACTAAACGAGGAAGAAGTTGAATCCCTGAATAGACCAATAGAAGTCTCTGAAATTGAGGCAATAATTAATAGCCTACCAACCAAAAAAAGGGCACGACCAGACAGATTCACAGCCACATTCTACCAGAGGTACAAGGAGGAGCTGGTACCATTCCTTCTGAAACTATTCCAATGAATAGAAAAAGAGGGAATCCTCCCTAACTCATTTTATGAGGCCAACATCATCCTGATACCAAAGCCTGGCAGAGACACAACAAAAAAAAGAGAATTTTAGATCAATATCCCTGATGAACATTGATGCAAAAATCCTCAATAAAATACTGGCAAACCAAATCCAGCAGCACATCAAAAGCGTATCCACCATGATCAAGTGGGCTTCATCCCTGGGATGCAAGGCTGGTTCAACATATGCAAATCAATAAATGTAATCCAGCATATAAACAGAACCAAAGACAAAAACCACATGATTATCTCAATAGATGCAGAAAAGGCCTTTGACAAAATCCAACAGCCCTTCATGCTAAAAACTCTCAATAAATTCAGCATTGATGGAATGTATCTCAAAATAATAAGAGCTATTTATGACAAACTCACAGTCAATATCATACTGAATGGGCAAAAACTGGAAGCATTCCCTTTGAAAACTGGCACAAGACAGGGATGCCCTCTCTCACCATTCCTATTCAACATACTGTTGGAAGTTCTGGCTAGGGCAATTAGGCAAGAGAAAGAAATAAAGGGTATTCAGTTAGGAAAAGAAGAAGTCAAATTGTCCCTGTTTGCAGATTACATGATTATATATTTAGAATACCCCATCATCTCAGCCCAAAATCTCCTTAAGCTGATAAGAAACTTCAGCAAAGTCTCAGGATACAAACTTAATGTGCAAAAATCACAAGCATTCTTATACACCAGTAACAGACAAACAGGGAGCCAAATCATGAATGAACTTCCATTCACCGTTGCTTCAAAGAGAGTAAAATACCTAGGAATCCAACTTACAAGGGATGTAAAGAACCTCTTCAAGGAGAACTACAAACCACTGCACAGTGAAATAAAAGAGGACACCAACAAATGGAAGAACACACCATGCTCATGGATAGGAAGAATCAATATAGTGAAAATGGCCATACTGCCCAAGGTAATTTATAGATTCAATGCCATCCCCATCAAGCTACCAATGACTTTCTTCACAGAATTGGAAAAAACAGCTTTAAAGTTCATATGGAACCAAAAATGACCCCGCATTGCCAAGTCAATCCTAAGTCAAAAGAAGAAAGCTAGAAGCATCACGCTACCTGACTTCAAACTATACTACAAGGCTACAGTAACCAAAACAGCATGGTACTGGTACCAAAACAGAGATATAGACCAATGGAACAGAACAGAGCCCTCAGAAATAATACCACACATCTACAGCCATTTGATCTTTGACAAACCTGACAAAAACAAGAAATGGGGAAAGGATTCCCTATTTAATAAATGGTGTTGGGAAAATTGGCTAGCCATAATTAAAAAGCTAAAACTGGATCCTTTCCTTACTCCTTATATGAAAATTCATTCAAGATGGATTAGAGACTTAAATGTTAGACCTAAAACCATAAAAACCCTAGAAGAAAACCTAGGCAATACCATTCAGGACATAGGCATGGGTAAGGACTTCATGTCTAAAACACCAAAAGCAACAGCAACAAAAGCCAAAATTGACAAATGGGATCTAATTAAACTAAAGAGCTCCTGCATAGCAAAAGAAACTACCATCAGAGTGAAAAGGCAACCTACTGAATGGGAGAAAATTTTTGCAATCTATTCATCTGACAAAGGGTTAATATCCAGAACCTACAAAGAATTCAAACAAATTTACAAGAAAAAAAACAAACAACTCCATCAAAAAGTGGGCAAAGGATATGAACAGACATTTCTCAAAAGAAGACATTCATACAGCCAACAGACACATGAAAAAATGCTCATCAGCACTCGCCATCAGAGAAATGCAAATCAAAACCACAATGAGATACCATCTCACACCAGTTAGAATGGCAATCATTAAAAAGTCAGGAAACAACAGGTGCTGGAGAGGATGTGGAGAAATAGGAATGCTTTTACACTGTTGGTGGGATTGTAAACTAGTTCAACCATTGTGGAAAACAGTGTGGCAATTCCTCAAGGATCTAGAACTAGAAATACCATTTGACCCAGCCATCCCATTACTGGGTATATACCCAAAGGATTATAAATCATGCTGCTATAAAGACACATGCACACGTATGTTTATTGCAGCACTGTTCACAACAGCAAAGATGTGGAATCAACCCAAATGTCCATCAGTGACAGACTGGATTAAGAAAACATGGCACATATACACCATGGAATACTACACAGCCATAAAAAAGGATGAGTTTGCGTCCTTTGTAGGGACATGTATGCAGATGGAAACCATCATTCTCAGCAAACTATCGCAAGAACAGAAAACCAAACACCGCATGTTCTCACTCATAGGTGGGAATCGAACAATGAGATCACTTGGACACAGGAAGGTGGAACATCACACACAGGGCCTATTATGGGGAGGGAGGAGAGGGGAAGGATGGCATTGGGAGTTATAACTGATGTAAATGACGAGTTGATGGGTGCAGCACACCAACATGGCACATGTATACACATGTAACAAACTTGCATGTTGTGCACATGTACCCTAGAACTTAAAGTATAATAAAAAGAAAGAAAGGAAAAAAAGAAATTTTTAATTATAACAGGCAGACCTATGAAATTATCTCTTGGATAGTGTGTCTCCTTAATAATGAGGGGGATACTTTTACCTATTGTAATAGTCATATGACACGATTAACTAAAAATTATGTATCGGTAACAGAATAGTAAAAGAATGTTTTCACAATGAGTTCCCAGGACATGAAAATCTTGAGCACCAGGAGCCTCAAAGTGGAGATTTTGTCTGTTGGAAATGACACCTTCTAAAGGATTCTCTCTAACTGAGATGGAATGGGCCTTATTCGATACTCCTTACTATTTCTTGTACTGCTAAATTAGAAGACAGATGCTTGGAGTCATATCACTCATCTAAAGACAGCTGAACTTCCTGAATGCACTGTTTCATCAAAAGGTGATCTTTGAATTAAGATAAGCAATACTAGTAGAAGATGATGACATCAGAGGTGGTCAACTTTCCATGGACTTGGGGCCAGACTTGTTTCTAAATGAGTGGTTATACTTACTTTACAGGAGCTGTTATTATTGTTGTCTTAGGAATATTGATGATTGTTACCATCTTATGTAAAGTAGGACATTTGCCTTATTTTAACTGAATTTCTTAAATTAACTGAAATGAATTTTATATTTTTCTCATAGTTGTCCCTTTGTCCCAATGCATAGAATGCCATAACACTTTAGTTAACTTATCCCAAAGTGTTGCCACTAGATGAAACCTATCAGATTGTTGAATTTACCACATAATTCCTAGATCAATTCATGACTAATACATGTCATTAGTAATACATTCCACTGACTTCTCAGATTTCCCTAAAGTCACCACTTATTTAGAGTGACTGCTTTCTGAATTGACTTTCCAGGTCTGACTGCTTCATAACTCAAATACTATGAATCCTTGTTTTAATGTGTCCCTTGTTATTAATGTTGGAAACCCATTCTATATCACAGGATATCCACAATCCATGGTCTACTGAGTAGACAAATGTAGTCTAGATAAAGTTAAAAATAAGTCTTTACTAAGCCAATACCTAAATGAAGACTTTTACGTAAATGGATTCTGAAAAGCTTGCAGTGGAAGGAATCCATGGTTCAATTTGTTATTATCAGCACTCCCTATGAATAAATCTATTAGTTAGCATACCCTTGGGGGTATCACGTGTGCTCCCTCAGGCTGTGTTTTTGTATGTGAAGCAAGGTCTGATCTGCTTACACAAAGATGAGCACACTGTTGCCTCAACAGCTTACACGTGAAGGTTTCTGCTTGCTGAGACATTTTGTGACCCTCTTACCATTACACAAATACAGAAAATAACCCCCTTTTATTTTTGTTACAGAGCTAAAAGGTCTATGTTAGCAGGATATGAAGATAATATAGAACAAAGCATCCTAGAAATAATGATTCCAAGTTCTGGAGTTTATGTCAGTTGAGATATGATTTCTTGGTGGTGGGGGAGGGAGCGGACAGGGTCTTGCTGTTGCCCAGGCTGGACTGCAGTGGCATGATCTTAGCTCACTGCAACCTTCATCTCCCAGGCTCAAGTGATTCTCATGCTTCAGCCTCCCAAGTAGCTGGGACCACAAGTGTGCGCCACCATGCCTGGCTAATTTTTTGTATTTTTTGTAGAGACAGGGTTTCATCATGTTGCCCAGGCTGGTCTCAAACTCCTGAGGTCAAGTGATCTGCCCACTGTGGCCTCCCAAAGTGCTGGGATTACAGGCGTGAGCCACCGTGCCTAGCCTGAGGTATGATTTGAAACCTATCCACCACTATTTGTCAGATAGATGAAGACACTGCAAAAAGTATTGCGACTCAACAAAAATCCTTAAATTTTTGTAGCCCAAGTGGTACTAGACAATAGATTTGCCTTAGACTACTTGTTGGCTGAAAAAGGAGATACCTGTGCAATAGCAAAACTACCTGTTGTACTTGTATTAACATCTCTGGAGAAGTAGAAACAAGAGTGGAAAGGATAACTTAGAAGGCTAAATGGCTACAAGATACAAGTGAAATTGATCCTTCAAATGACTTATTTAGTTGTTTACCCTCAGGACTAACTTCTCTATTTTGTTCTGGTATTCAAGTTATGATTGTTATCATCATAAGCATAGTTGTTATTTTTCTGGTTATTAAATTAATCATGATTTGTCTACTTGTTTAAAATCAGCGGAAAAAAAAAACTAAAATAATGATTGTTTACAGAATTGTAATTGAAGAGGCAGCATTGTAGCCTGACTCGTTACAAAATCACCTCCATGTTGCTCTAAATTTGAGCTATAAACTGTATCAGTGTCAATTTGTCCAAAACCCTCTGTTATGGGACATAGTCTAGGAATAAGCCTTCCCGATTACAAAGGACCCAAACCCCTGAACATAAAAAAAGTCAGAACTATTTGATTCATCTATGATGCTTTCTTCAAGAGATTTTGACGAAAAGGAGAAAATGTAAAAATAATTCAAAATCAAAGCTGTTGGAATTTTCAATTATTTTGAGCCTTAAAGGAAAGTGATTATTGAACCTGAGTCATGTGACAGGCAGCTGAAACATTTGTTCCTCTGGTTATAGATTAGCCTTTTATTTATGTACATTATTTTGCAAAGTGTAAAAAATCTAAAGGATGCCCAGGAAGAACTATTTCCTCTTTACTGTTGATCTTCATAAACATTAACTTCCCTCTTACTTTTCCTATACAAAGAAAGATCTCACAACTCTCATATTCTCTAAAATAAAATGTTAAATATACGCTTTAATTAGAAAAAGAAAATAGCTGTAACTAATCAAATTGCTGTAGCTCATAAACCAGCCTTTTACAAAAATGTTGTCATTCTGTTAAATTTCTTTGTTTTCTGCCTATAAAGCAATATCTAACTTTTTAGCTTCAGAGCACTGACCCCACTTCTTTGAGGTCTGTTTTACCTGAATGGCCATTCTCAGCTTTGTGCTTGAATAAGCTCCTTTAAACTGGATTCTGATCCTTTCAATTACTTCAGTTAACAATGTCATTTCTATGCATATTGATTTGCCACCACAAACTTATGCAGAAACCAGGGATCATTGTGGCAGAAGGTGGTATCAACTCTCTACCCTTCCCTCTTACAGTTCAAAAATACTGAGACAGGATATTTCCCGTGACCCCTTTGTGGGGCTCATGAAGGGATGGCTCGTTCACTCAGCCCACAGCTCTGAACCCCTCACGGGACGGGGAGCACACATGAGCATGTGCAGGAGCCAGGGTGAATGAGCACTGGAAATGGCTAGTTACTCCTCTCTGGTGGGAGCAGGCTCTGTGTGGGCCCTGAGGTAGCATCCAAGTGTGTTACAATGCTGTTTTAGCTCTGCGGTTCGGGTGTGGGTGTCTGCGATCCTCAGAGCCCCAGAGGGTGTGTTTTGTAGTCAGTGCTCTTTTAGCATTCATTGTCCATGGATGGCTAAGTGTTAACCAGCTCAGTGGAGGGTCAGGGCGACAGCCTTTTACACCCTGTCCTCTTGGTACTCGAGTTCTTTTTCAGCGTCCAGGAAGAATTAGGTCATGCAAACAAATTGAAGGGTGGTGTATCTGGAGGATTTTATTGAGTGGTGGAAGTGTTTCTCAGTGGGAAGGGAAGCTAGAAGGGGGATGGAGTGTGAAGATAATCCCCTGGAGTTTGGCCATTCCCAGCTGAACTCTTCTCCAGAGTCCAACCATCAAGCCATCACTCTGAAGTCAAGCTGCTTGTCTCTAACTTCTGGCTGCTTTTTCTCTTCTCTCCTTCTCTGCTGCTCTGCTCTCATGCCATTGGAGTTTAGGGATTTTATGGGTGAGGCAGGCCAGGGTGATTTTGGAAAAGGCAACATTCAGGCAGGAAAATGGGGATGTAAAATTCTCATTTAGGGTCACGGGTCCAGGCTTGAGGGTGGAACCCTTACCCGGGACCCCACCCTTTTCTACCTAGTATTTCCCTGCCTCCTGTCCATATCAATAGTAAAATGAATCTAAGGTTGAAGAGAACCCAACTGAGGCCAGATGGCAGAAAACAAATGAAGCTCCTGGGAGAGAAAAGAAGGTCTGTTTAGTGACCCAAATATGACACTAGAGTCAAGCTAGTTCTAGATGGGGTGATGGTTGATACATTAGTTCTTACTGGCTTGACTATATTAGTGTGATGTTTGCACATTAGGAGTGAGAACCCCTGCTAACTTTGGGACTTTTAAGGGGACAAGCCCTGGGTGAAAGGGAGTAGAAAGATCAGACCGCTTGGACATTTGTGTGGGTAAGGATTTAGGGTAATTACATCTAGAAAAAAAATAGGAAAGAGAAGGCAAATTGAATTTACATGGGAGCCACAGACAGATGAGATCTGGAGAACGTGGTCCATATGATTGTTCTGGATGTCTTACTTTTCTAGAGGGTAAAGCCCCTTACTCAGTCAGCCCATTCTCTTGCATTGTCCCACCTGACCCACCATGGCAGTGTTTCTATAACACCCTAAGAAAGGTACTCTATACTTGACTTTGCCACAGAGAAGGGAAATTTAAATGACTAAAATTATATATTTGGAGGAGGGTTGCCTTATGAGAATAGATGGAAATATGTTCAGATTCTCTGTATTGAAAGATGAAGATTGAGAAACTATAGGTTCAAAATCTATCAAATTGAGATATGGATAGAGTTAACCTAGATTGTTCAGCAAAACTACAGAATAGCAGAATTGTAAGACATTATTCACCCCAACTTCACTCCTAAACTTTTAAAGAGGTAGTCTTGGAAACATAGAATAACAAGTAGTAGTATGGCCCAAGAATGAAGATGCTGATTTTTTAAAATCCCGGTTGAAAGGATAACTCTGTTCCCAAAAGATTTCTTTAACTTTTCAGTCCTTTCCAGGCTTATCAAGAAAGAGTGTAGTTATTGATTAATGATGTCTTTTGTGAGTGTGTGTTGGGAAGAATATCAGTAATAGTACCTCTATTCACCATGGTTGACCAAAGCTTTAGGTCAGACTCAGCATGGAATTTCCCAAGGTCTTAGGAATCTTCATAATTTCATATGTGCTTGTTTTATACATGATAATTTTTAAATGCACTGGAAATCTATTGAAAGAATGTTTTAGGGAAAAGTATGTAGAAATAAAAGATTTAGCAAGGTGAACTTTGCCTCTACTGAACTACCTTGCAAATAATTTTTACAAGACCCTTCCCCAGGCATTTTCTAAGGGGAAAAAATGCTAAATATTTTACTTTACACACCAGTGAAGAAATTTCCTGAAGAGTTGTCTGAGGTAAACAAAAAAAAATATGTTTGCAAACAAACAAAAAAAAAAGTTTCAGGAGACTTAAAGAAGTAAAAAGAGAAAGTTCATGATGGTTATGCTAATATAGGAGGAAAAAGTTGCTGTCTGATAGGATAAGTCCACATATCTTTGTAAGATCAGTTAAAATAAGTCCCATTTTCATGGGTCAGGAAGAAGCCTCCATTTATCTAGTAAGATTTCATGAATATTGGTCACTCTAGGTTCATGGTCCTTAATCAGCCAACTTTTTTTCTGGTAAGGAATAGTTGTGGTGAAAGACAGCATTCCATCCTAATAATGTATAAGCAAGTACTGCTGTATGAGTGAAGAATTTTCCTCTTACATTCCCAAGTGCCCATTTGGTGAGATGAACCTATCTCTTCTCCATCAAATACAAACAGACTTATTATGACAAGCTTCTTTGTAATGTGAAGCAAAAACCAGTGTTACTCCTCTGATGTTCTGACTTTCAATTTGAGTCAAAATAGTTTTGAGTGCAAAGCATCTGGAGTAAAGTAGCCTCCATGAAGCTGACTTGTATTGAGAATAAGATGAGTCAGTGCCTGGATTACCTGGGCTATGTACAGCCATGAGGATTTGTCAGTCAAGTTCACCCAATCCAAAAGGTATCTTTTAGATACCTGTTTTTACTCTTATTCCTCAATATGTATTTATACCCTTGAAACAATTTACATTCCTTTCTGTGTAACAGTAGAAATAGAGTGTATCCCACCTAAGGAGAGAAACTCTAACTAGGTCATGGCCTTTGGAGGCAACAGAGTTGGGGAACAGAGTTTAGTGGAACAGAGTGGGGGAAGTTAGGAAGGAAGTCTTGATTAAGGAAGATTGAGGACAAGATATGGTAGAATGAATAAGCAGTCCGGAAGGATTTGCTCTCCTCTTCTTAGAAAGATTCTATGTCCCCACCCATAGAGCCATGTGACTTCAGTACCTCTTATAGAAGGGATATACTTTCTCCCATGATTCATGTTGTACTTGGCCAGTGTAATATGAATCAACATGACATGTGTCACATCTAAGCAGAAGTCTTAAGCTAAATGGCATGGTATGGTTCTTATTCTTGCTCTTTTCTCTCTCCATGAGTATAGCACGGTCCAAATAGGGGCTGCTCCTTCACCCTGAGACCCAGGATAAGAAACTATATAAAGCTGACTCACAGCCAGGAACAGACCCAGATCTGCAAGTATGTAACAGGAGAAAAAAATAAATCATTGCTATGAGCCACCCCAGAGTCTGGGCTTGTTTGTTACCATAACAAAGCTGACTAATACACAAGGGATATCAAGTCTGTGCCTTGGCAGAGTCTGTGCCTTAGCAAGAAGAGAGGACATGGGAAACAGGTATGTTGTAACTGTTTTTTGACTATTTTGTTTCTCCGTTTTCAGGATACAGTCAGAGAAATTTTATGTCCTTGTACCAAAAAAAGACAGATCTTTCATAGCTTCCCTTGGGACTGAGGCTTTACTATGACTCCAGGGGATCCAGTAGTCATTCCCTGGGGTCATTTCCTATTCCTTGGGTCCCTTAGATAGAAAAATTCATTCCAATAGGGCTCAACATATTGGATTTACTTTTTTATCTTACCACTAAAGTCTTCTCTGCAAAAACAGAGAATCAGAGCAGAATTGTTTTAACCATAGTGGGAAAGAATGCAGTTACCCAGCATAATGTCTCCAGTGATTTATGAAAGTTCACTTAAATAACTACTGCCTTAAAACACTTCTTTGTATCACTTTTCACTGGAACATGCATTTTTTTTTAATATTCTGCAGAATCAGGTGAGCAGATATTCTAGCGCTATTACCAACAACCAATAGCCAATCAGCATAATAGAAGTCAGCTGAGTTTGACCTCAGGCAAAAAGTAGCTTCACATATGAAAAAAGATCCTTTTTCTATTAACGTCTATTCTCCTCTTTCCATTTTTCATGCTAGTGCTTCCACATATGAAGTTATCATCTATTAAGTACCCATTACACACCAGGCATCTTGCATATTTATATGTGGTTTACAGTATATACAACAACCCTTCAAGGTAAGCGGTTATTCCCAATTTACAGATAATCAGTAACTTACTGTATAAGTTTTCTACTGCTGCTGTAAGAAATTTTCATGAACTAAGAAACTTAAAATAACATTCATGTATTATCTCACAGTTCTGTAGATCAGAATCCAGGTGTGACATAATCCAACCGGATTCTCTGCCTAGGGTCTCATAAAGATGAAACCAGGGTATTGTCAGGGTTGTGCTTCTTACAGGAGGCTCTGGGGGTGAGCAAGCTTCCAGGCTCATTTAGGTTGTTGACAGGATTCAATTACTTGTGGTTGTGGGTCTAAAACTCCCATTTCCTTGCTGGCTGTTATCCAGGAGCCTCTCTTGGCTCCTCCATCTTCAAGCCAGCAATAGCGGATCCAGTCCTTCTCATGCTTTCAATCTCTCTGACTTTCCCTTCCACCAAATCTCTCCTGCCTTTCCCCTCCCCTACATCTCTCTGACCTCAGCTGCAGAAAGTTTCTGCTTTTAAGGGCTCATGTGATTAAACTGGGCCCACCTGACTATGGGGTTTTGCCATGAAAGTAACATATTTACAGTTTCCAAGGATTAGGACAGAGGTAGATGTGAACCAAGGCTTATTTGGCATTGAGGCTCATGCCCTTCCCATGAATTCACTCTCCCTTTCTAATACATTTAATTTTCTAGAGCATATAATAAAAGGGAAAACAGAGGAGGAAAAAATGTCTTAAGCAAAGCATAAATGTATTTAGTAAATAAAGTCTGTTTCCAATCTCTAATATGATTTATACCTTTGGAATAAAGCACTCAAAATCATCAAAGTTTCAAATAAATCAATGTTGTTGTTTCACTCGATATTCTGAAGGAGCAGTGAGAGTGCATATTCAATATACATACACTTTTCACAATGAATACAGATGAAAATTGCCAGAATCACTTTGCTAATTCATTCAAGACTGACTAAGCTTATTTCTGGCAGAAACGAAAGCACTTTAAACACAAAACACTCTCTTAGATCCACTAACACTACAAGGTAGCTTAAGGGTTTCACTACAACAGGCACACACTTCCCCCAATTGTCAGTAATAACCAAGGCCTCATTGTATTTCTGAGAAGCTGACACATTGACTTCCTGGACCCTGAAGCAAAGTTTGTTTTTCCTCTTACAATGTGCTTGAATGTAGTCCTGTAAGAGGATCTAGCTTGTACCACTTATCACCCAACAGCCAATAAGACAAAATGTTAGGGCAAGGAAGGTGACTTTATTCAGACAGCCAGCAAACTGAGAAGGCAGTGGGCTAGTTTTCCAAAATACAATCTTAAGTCAAAATAAATTTCAGGCTCTTTTTAAATTAATGGTAGGGGGAAGAGGAGGAGATTTAAGTAGAAAGAGATAACCAATGACCACAGACATCTGGGTGCCAGTGAGGGTCCAAGGAGTTTAGAAAACTTCTTTGTCTTGGTCAGGTCACAACGTTCCTACAAGTCTTTAACATAATATTGGTACTCGTGTGTATGCTCTCCTTATCTTCTCGGGGTGAATTTTAGGGAAGGGACTGTTATCATTTTTTCTGATGGTGAACTATAAACTACATTCCTCCCATAATTAACTGATCTCCATGCAAAGCTAATTAGAAGCTTTTAACCTAAAGGATATTACTGCAGGTGGGAGGGAGAAGTCAGAGGCAAAATGGAAGGAGTCATGTTGGCCTCCCTCTACTGTAACAGTACCCACACTTATCTGGATCCCAATATTGGCAGAATCTTGTCAGAGTTAAAAGTTGTAATGTAGAACAGAAAGATGAATGGGACCATGACAAATCACTTTTGGAGTTGAATTGGTCTATCACTAAAGCCTGACCACAGACATCAGGCACACCTAACATAAATGCTTAAGAAATGCTTGTTTACAATTTTACCACTGAATTCTCACGTCCAATGATGAGTTATTGATTTATGTATTCAATATTTATATTAGGTATTCTGATGTAGCCAACACTGAGCAAGGAACTGGAGGTACAGTGGTCTTTGCTCTCAAAGAGCTCATGATCTGGTTGGGAAATTTAGGCCATATTAATGTATAAGGATGACTTGCCCAAAGTAGTAATCAGTAAATATGAGTTGAACAAATAATAATAGAAACTTGAACATGTAAAAAAATGCTCAACAGTATATTCATTAGGGAAATGTGAATCAGAACCACAATGGGATACTACTTCACACCCACCAGGATGGTTATAATATTTAAAAATGGAAAATAACAGGTGTTAGCAAAACTTTAGAGGAATTGGAGCCCTCACACATTGCTGGTGAAATTTTAAAATGGTGCAGCCTGGTGGTGGGTGCCTGTAGTCTCAGCTACTCGGGAGGCTGAGGCCGGAGAATGGCCTGAACCTGGGAGGCGGAGCTTGCAGTGAGCCGAGATCGTGCCACTGCACTCCAGCATGGGCGACAGAGCGAGACTCCATCTCAAAATAAATAAATAAATAAAATAAAATGGTGCAGCCATTTAGGAATATAGTTTGGCAGTTCCTCAAAAGATTAAACATAAACTTACCATATTAACTAGCAATTACACTCATAGTGGAATTTATTAAAGTTTATTTAATGGAGTATATAAACTATGGAGTATATGGCACAATGGAATGTATGTACTTATAGATAGATACATAGACCCAAAAGAACTGAAAGGCATTCAAACAAAAATTTGTACATGAATATTCATAGAAGTATTATTCATGAGAGCTGAAAAGTAGGAAAAAAAATCCAAAGTCCATCAGCTGATAAATAACAAAATGTGGTATAGCAATACAATTGAATATTATTTCACAATAAAAACAAATGAAGTACTGACACATGCTACAACTTGGGTGAACCTTGAAAATATGCCAAGTGAAATAATCCTGACACACAAAAAATCATATATTGTGTGATTATATTTAGAAGAAAATTCAGAAAAGCAAATTTGTAGAAACAAAAAGTAGATTACTGGTTACCACTAAATATCCAGGATAGATAGATATAGAGAGACAGAAAGTAGTTTAGGGCTGCCTATGACCGGGGAAGCCGGGGGAATTGGAAGGTAATAGCTAAAGGATACAGAGTTTCTTTGGGGGATGATCAAAATATTCTAAAATTATGTTGATGGTTGTACAACTCTTTGAATACACTAAAAACCACTGAATTTTACACTGACAACTGCAAATGAGGCATTCTTTTTCAAGGTCATCCTTTGATTTCCTTCTAGGACTGCAAAAGGGTACTTGATTAATTTGAGCACTTGGAACATCATTGCTAGGGGGGCTCAGACAAGATTTGTATTTTACCAAATATTGACATATCTTCAAATGATGAGGATAAACAATGCCTGAAAAATTCCCCTTTCTCTTCCCTTAACAGCAATTGCTTGCATGATGAAATCAACTCCAGTCTAGAGTCTACCTTGGGGGTGAGCCTGAACTTGACCCATACCTGTCTGAACTGCAGCTTCCTCTAGTGTATAATGGAGATGGCATCAGATAGGCTGCTGAGAAGCACAAAAGATATATATAAATGTGCTTCATATGGAAAAGACATTCACTATAATATTAGCAGGTGTCATTTCTGCACTGTATGATTATAAATAAGTTTAATTTTCCCCTCTATGTTCATCTATATTTCTCAAATTTCCAGAGAAAGCTAAAGGAAAAAATGTTACATGTTCTTATAATTTACAATACAAATAGTAGAAGTTGTTTCTGTTTCAAAGATTGGATTAGGGAATTCAACAAAATAGTTTTTTCAGGGGGGTGGGGCTGATTTGGGTTTGGTACACAAGAGAAAGCAGTCATGGGTAAGGAAGATGCACTAGTCATATAACCTTGGGTGAATCACCTAACCCCAGTGACTCTCAGTTTTCTTATCTGTAAAACAATTATAATACATCCTACCTAAAAATATTTTGTGGGGATTCAATGCATGTGAAAGCATCTAGTACAAGGCCTGGCCTGTAGTAAGTGCTTGATATACCTGTTTCCTGTACCCAAAAAGAAGGAAAGAGGAAAAGAAGGGAGGAAGAGAAGGAAGGAGTTTAGGTCTATAAATTCACCCCATCTAACTTAGTGTATTTTTTAATTAATAGAGGGGTTCTAATTGAGAAAGTGTAAAGCATTCTAAATCTTTCAGATAAAAACATGTGTCATCTATTTCATGTCCCTAAGAAAAGTAAAATCAATATTTGAATTAATTGAAGAAATTAAATGGCTGCAGAAATAAGTTTTGAATGTAACAAGTTTTAACAAGAAAGTAGCTGGTAAATGATGATACAGAGAGCAACAGAGCACTCGCCTTTAAAACCTTCTTCATAAAAGTTCAGAATGAAAAATCAATCAATCCATTGCTTGGTAGGAATAGTGGCAGATTAGCACAGCTAATAGACCTGGGGTAAACCCAAATGCCATCATTCACCTAAAAGTTAAGCCACCTAAGGAAATGTGATTTAAAACAAACAAACAAGAAAACAGATTAGCAGCTTTAAGTATTGAGCAGAATGTGTTTAGTTTCTATAGCTGTTCAGCACATAAAGTCCTAGACTGTCGTTGCTGAAAGACCCCACAGATATGGAATCCAAGAACCCTCTCCTCACTTTACAGATGGGGGAATGAGACCAAGAGAAGGAGAAATGGCATGCTTAAAGTCCTTGGGCTAGTTAAAATAGTTGGGACTAGAGCCCAGAACTGCAGACACACACTCCTTTCTTCATAACTCCTATTATTTGGAGGTTAATGTCTAACCAATGCAAAAGGATGGAGAGAGCATATACCTACAATTATTGTCAAGGTCATTAGAAGGAAGAAGACTTCACTGCTGCTCCCATCCCCACGCCCCACCCACTTGTCCTCTGTGAGTCTCACCTAGGGTAGGGTGCCCCAGGGCTGAGCCCTGACTCCCAACAATGCTCTCTGACATTCATTCAACACATATTTCCTAAGCCCCTACTCCCCTTAAGTGCCTGCTCTGCAATGTATTTCAACCCACAAATCTAAGGGCAAGATAGGGGCAAAAATGGGAAAGCAAATTTCAAGGTCAATAGCCAGGAAGATCAAAAGCAGGATAAAACCCAGGGGGTTGAGGAAGGTTCAGAACTAAACCTGGGAGGATGAGTGGGTCTGTCCTCATATTTGGTGGTTTGTTTGTGTCCTGAGGCAAATGGTGGATTTTATTTATTTATTTGTTTATTTATCTATTTATTTATTTTGAGACAGGGTCTCCCTCTGTTGCCCAGGCTGGGGCTACATCCTTGACTTCCTGGGCTCAAGCGACTCTCCCACTTCAGCCTCCTGAGTAGCTGGGACTACAGGCACATGCCATCATGCCCTTTTTTTTTTATTATTTCTAGTACAGACAAGGTCTCACTATATCACCCAGGCTGAACTCCAGAGCTCAAGGGATCCTCCCACCTTGGCCCCCCGAAGTGCTGGTATTACAGGCATGAGTCAGTACGCCTGGCCAGATGGTAGATCTTAAAGGAGTCAAGAGGCCAGACCTAATGCTTCTCTCATGAGGTTCTATGGACTTGTTTATTGCACAGGTGTGTGGGTATTAGGGTAATCTTGGAAAAGGATAAATTTACAGTAGCTTGTTTACTGTCTTGGTCTCATTTCAGTAATGCTAAATATAAGACATTTCTTAAAATTATATTTGTGTTTACTTTATCCTAATAAGGGGGAAACAAGTCATATGAAGCATGTTTTAAAATGTCCTTGTCAGTGAATTCTGGCCACCAAAGCTTGGATTCTTTCTATTAGTTCACTCGGTCTCACTGCACAAGATAATATGCCTAAGTCAATAAAAATTAGATGCTCACTTCTTGGAACAGGTACTAAGCATAAATAGTCCAATAAGAAATAGATCCTTATCTCTTGCTTAACTATTTTCGGGACATGGACCAGTGAGAATTAGGAGTATGGGTCCAGTCAGAGGTCTGAATCATAATCACCAAATGATGGGGAACTCTACCCAAGAAGCAGTGTGCCAAGCAGACTGAATAATGGATACCCTCTATACCTTGCTACTCCAAGTCAGGTCCTCAAGCCAGCAGCCTCAGTGAACTGTGGAGCTTGTTAGACATGTAAAATCCGGCCGGGCGCCGTGGCTGAAGCCTGTAATCCCAGCACTTTGGGAGGCCGAGACGGGCGGATCACGAGGTCAGGAGATCGAGACCATCCTGGCTAACACGGTGAAACCCCGTCTCTAATAAAAAATACAAAAAACTAGCCGGGAGAGGTGGCGGGCACCTGTAGTCCCAGCTACTCAGGAGGCTGAGACAGGAGAATGGCGGGAACCCAGGAGGCGGAGCTTGCAGTGAGCTGAGATCCGGCCACTGCACTCCAGCCTGGGCAACAGAGCAAGACTCTGTCTCAAAGAAAAAAAAAAAAAAAAGAAATGTAAAATCCTCCCAGACCAACTGAATCAGAATCTGCATTTATTAAGATCTCCTGGTGTTTATATGCACATTAAAGTCTGAAACCCTGGTCATACTACATCTTCATATGATAGTACTAGTATCATACCACGTGATGTACATATGGTATGCTACTAGTACTATCTAGTACATGATGATAGTATCGTACTACACCTTAGTATGATAATAACAGCAACTAACATGTATTCAGTGCTTATTGTTTCTGTGTACTCTGCTAAGTGATTTCTACACATTTCCTTTAGCGAAGTGGGCTTCCCTAAAGCCAGAGAGCTAGAGGCAGAAAAATGGAACCCCTAAGAGCTGCTTCTCTGTTTTAAGCCAGGTTTGAAAAGGTATTAAATGGTTCTGGCCTGAAGACCAGAAAGGCCTCTTGGCCTCTTAGATGTCTCTAAACTTTTCTTTAAATGCACATATTTAGTGTGGTGACTGCTCGAGTCAGTTCTTTTGGAAGGCTGGCATAAACCCCAAATAGAAAAAGACTGTGATTCAATATAATGCTGCAAGTTCAAGCCAGTGCAGTAAGGAAAGAAAAGAAAGTAATAGGCATACAAATCTTAAAAGATGAAATAAAGCTTAAAACTGTCCCTATTTTCAAATGACGGTATAGTAGTCTGTGAAGAAAATCTCAAGAAATTTACATAAACAAAAACAAATAAAACTCTTAGAACTAATCAGGAAGTTCAGCAAGGTTGCAGGATACAGCATATAAGAACAAAAGGATGGTAGAGCAACATAAAAATACAGCTTCTGAAGTCTGATTGAACTTCACCTTCAACGAGACAGTACCCTCAGCAGTTGTGCTGTGACTCCGGGCGTCTTGGAAAGCCATACTTGCTCCTCTCTTTCTCTGTGTGCCCACTGTACTTCCTTTAATATTTTAATTCCTTTAAGAAATGAATAGGTAACTTCACCTAACCTTACTTTGAACAAAGGTAGGTATGTGGTCTTTTCCTACACGGCACAGTCCTCCTAAAATTGTGGCAATCTTCTTTGATTCTTCCAACAATCTGAGATGTAGGTTTGATTACCATCCCAAGTTTTGTGTAAGTAACCTGAGGCTCATGAGGAGTAAGCAGGTTGTCCAAGTTTTCACAGCTACGAGGAGTGAGTCAGAATTCCAATCCAGCTCTCCTCTGGAGCCTGTGCTCTCAACCCTCTGATACAGTTCTAGTCAATCTTTTTTTCTTCACAAAGAGAGAGAAAAAGAAGCTTTAATTAGACTACATTATGTCAGATCCCTAGAGTTTTTCAAAACTTTAATGGAAAAAGAGAGGGCTACAATAATATCTGCCTCATAAAGACTATTTAAAAAAATAATTGAAATATCAGATTCCCACCTCTTCCCCATAAAGACATTGTACCACTATGTACAATAACATCAAATCTTGTAATATTGGAGCTAGAAGGCCTTCCAGGATCATTTAGCTAAACTTCTTCAATTTACAAACAGGAAAATAGGTCCAGAGAAGGGCAGATCACCCTGCATGTCTAATAAACCTCCATTCCCAGAGCAGTGCTTTTTCTGTGCATACTCTCCATGTGTATGCCAAAATGTTAGTCAGCACTAGGTTTCCAATTTGTATGCCTAAACAACAATTTCTAGAATAATATCCTAGTGGCCTAAAAACTTTTCCATATGTTGAGCTGAAATTCTGCTTCCCTCTGCCTCCCCCCAACTCCTGCACCAATCACTGCTAATTTGACTCTTTGGAGACATATTCAGACATTCTTCAGACATTCCAATTTTAAAGCCAGGAAAATACCCGAATTGGAATATAAATTCAACAGTCTTTTGCCTCCCATGTGATCGTTTCTTCATAACTTCTGCAACTTTAATTTATGCTGCATAATGACAGTTTATGCTGTCCGCTTTTCTATGGCCCAGCTGATGCTTTCTTGGTCTCAAGTGACCAGTGTAATGCAATCTGACCCAGTTGGCCTTTGAGCAAGACAGGCTAGAAAATCCATTGTTTCCAGTAGGTGCACTACACATGTGGAGCCCCCAAGAAACACTTCCCAAAATTGCAAAATGAACAAAACTCTAGATCCCTGAAATGCAGGAATTACTAAGGGGAAGAATGCTTGTAGAGACTAGCCATCTTTTGTACAGGCCTTCTGTGCTTGACCTGTGTAGACTACAGCGACCTACAGTGACATGAAGCACCTTATAAAGCTGAGGTTTCTACCTCAGTATGGGTACCCATATGGAGCTTTAGATGTCTATGATTATGTTCTAAACATGCCTTATTGGCAGTCAAGACAACGTAACTACCTCAGCTTGGCCATAGGATCTAGAATCTCTCAGTGGAAGGGAAAGAAGAAAGCACCATCCAATTGAAAGCTCCATCCAGTGAAAGCTTTTTACCTACAATAAAAGCTTCAATAAGCTTTTTTTAAAAAAATAATAATCTCCAATAAGCAACCGTTAGGCCTTGCTCCTGTCCAGCCCCGCTCCCCTCCCTTCTCTCAGCAGACAAGGACTTGAGAGGTTAAGGGGGTCAAAGGAAGACCATAGGGAAGGAGGAAGGTAAGATATTTTACCCTCTCAAATTGTTTTCCCATTCTCCCCCTTTCTTTCTAGTCAAGTTTCTCCCCAAAATAGGCCATTTTTTCTACCTCTACTAATTCTTTTTTAATCTCTAGAAGCCTGGCCTCTGTCCCTATCTTTTACCAAAAGTGTTCTCTCAACATCTACCAATAAGCTCCTGAATGCAAAATCCAAAGTTATTTTTTTGTTTCTCAACTTCCCAGACACTTTGGCAGCTTCCGATACTACTGACAATATCTTTTTTCTTGAATTTCCTGTTTAAGCTTCTGGAACGCTACATGCTTTTGCATTTCCTTTTATCTTCTAGGCCACTTCCATGCATTTTCTTTGTTTCCTCCTCCTATCCAACAGCAAATGTGGCTATTCTCTAATATTCTCTTCTCAGCATATTCATTATCTCCTTCGATTCAAAACTCTCTTGCTTGTAAATAACTTATAATTCGTAGTCTGCAGCCCAGATCTCTTTTTTCAGCTCTAAACTCATGTCTATTGGACACTGCTACCTGAATGTCACACTGGCACATCAGACTCAACATGTCCAAACCCATACTCAACTTAGCCTCACCTCTGAAATTTGATAGCCCCACCATATGACCTTAGTTCATAATACTAATATCCAGTTAGTGTCTTACAAATAAAACCCCAATCATCTAACTCTCCTTCTTTCTGCTCCACATTGCAACTCTTGTCCAGCAGAATTGACTCTACTTGTACAATGTCTCTCACATCTGTCTCTTCCATTTTATTGTCACTGCCATCATCTCAGTTTTTAAAATCCAGGTTATACTACAAAATCAACCTAAATATTCTTTCAGTATCAAATCTCCTACCTGCAACTTTTAGAATAACTATCATATGTTACTATTTTGATTTTGTCACTCCTCTGCTCAAACATTTTAAATTCTCCATTGCCTAGTCCAAGTGTCAAGAAACTTTTTCAAAATGCAAACAGCAAATATTGTTGAAGTGCTACACTCAGAACTTAGTTTCCCAATGTCAACATCGAATCTATGGAAGGTAATGGGCATAGAAGAGATGTTTTGCTTTTCAGTGAAAAGTAATGGCTGTAAAATTTCTGTGTTGTGAATTCATTTTTTCCATTTGCTTATATTTCTAACGTACATCATTTTATATATGAATATATTGTTATAGTCATGGACTTTACGGACTAGTCTCTGTCACAACTACTCAACACTGCTGTTACAGCATGAAAACAAGCATAGGCAACTTGTAAATGAATTTGTCTGGTGGTGTTCTAATACAATTTTGTTTTCCAAAAAAAAAAAAAAAAAAAAAAAAAGTAGCCAGCTGGATTTGACCCAAGGGCCATAGTTTGCCTACTCCTGATGTAGACAGAATAAGTTTACTTTTCAGGAGTTTGGCATTAAAAATCCATGATAAGTTTATAGCCCATTACTTTCCAACATAAACTCTATTTTCTAAACAAGCTGCAGATACATTGTAGTTCTCTGAACATACTTTCCCAACCCCATGCCTTTTTCCATGCTGTTCCCTCCACCTGCAGTGCTCTGCCCTTCAGTCTCTCCATCTCTTGAGGCTTTGGAATGTAGGACACTATATGTGCTGTCTGCTTTCAAGGGCCAGAAGTCAAAGCACACTAATATAGAGACACACATAATTTGCAAAGTTCATAAGCCAGGACTCGGTAAGGTGTTCACATTGAAACACAAATTCAGTATTGCCTATGAACTCAAATTATCTAGCCTGATGATTTAGCCCATACATCATGGAAATAAGGCAGGAAGTGCCATACTCAGCACTTTGTTTTCCAATGCCAACATTGAACCTGTGGACGGTAATAGGCAAAGAAGAGACATTTTGCTTTCCAGTGAAATGTAATGACTATAAAATCTTACTGTGTTGTGGATTCTGTTTTTCTCCCTCTTGCTTATACTTCTAATGTGCTTTATTTTATATATTTATATAATATATTGTTACTTATTCTAGGAATGCCAGAAATATACAGAAAACATGCAAAGATGATTATGAATTACAAAATAAAAGACAACGTGTTATTCTTTATATACTTTCATGTATTATTTCACCTGATGAATTTTCATAGATATTACCTGTGAAGAACAGAAGACTTACTTCTATAGGATTGCCAGAAGCTAAACAAATTTAATGTGAAATTCACCTGGTACTCATTAAATAAAAGAGCCATTCAAGATATACCAATTCAAAAAGATTTCCAGCTCAGTAAAATCTATTGATTTGGAGAGCAAACAACTATACAATCTAAATTTGCTACATTCTAAAAGTCCCCAAGAGGTCAAATTTATAAAAAGTACTCTCAACAATCAGACATTATTGGAGTCGCTGAATGTTTACCTCTTTATTTAACTAGGAAGAACTGCATAGCTCTTAATATCTAATTCTCAATGGAAAATTAAATATAATACTAATTATCAATTTAATTCTAATAGTCACATGTGACTTGTGCCACCCCAAAAAGATATATCCCTTGGGAAAATCTTTTAGTACACAAAATACATTTTTATTGTCAAGCATTTCAATAACTGTTTTTAGGTCTGTATAACAAATACTGGAGTGGACCCAACTCTCTTAAGTTAAACTAATCTTGATGGCACAAGAAAAATATGGTGTATGTTACATTGATTCAAGTTATATAAAACCCAAGAGAACATCAGTAAGACTCTCTTCCTCAGGATTAATAAAGAATGTTGAAAGAACTTTGATATGGGCCCTAAAGCCAAAACCATTGTGTACAAACTTTGGAAAAGAATGCAAGATAGTTAGGTGACAAAATAGCACTGCTACCTAGAGGTTTCTCTGATCTAATTTTTTTCCACTGATGCTCCAAAAAAAGCCCTTGGGTAGGATAAATTGAATGGCCTGACCTAGAAATTAGGGCAGGAGATCCATAATACCTTTATTAAGTATACACACATTAAAAGAAACTGTTTCATAGGTTATTTGGCAAATAGCATCCCCAAAGCCTACTGCTGTATGACCTAACTCTAAAGGGTATGACCCACCAAATTATTCCTGGCAATGACGTCCTTTTGGCCTACCACCAGCTTAGTTTTCCATTCAACTCTTAACTTCACACCATGCTACAGGGATTAGAAAATTTTGTGTACAGTTATAAGCTCTCATGGGCAAATATTCCTCAATATCTTGGGAAGGGCTTGCCCATCATTGAGTAGAACTGATTTATAGAACCAATAGTACTAGTTTTACTTCAACTTGTTAAGGCAGTCGATTATGCTAATATGGACTTTTCTATATGAATTAAGGCAGATCCTCAGCTGAATGTTTCCACTTTCTCTGGAGTGTTTACCTTTAATGCTTTAATTAGCACTCCCTATTTTTTAATGATGAGCAGAATTATGGAAAAACTAATTGAAAGATGAGATTTTTAGAAGTACTTCTTTCATTCCCTTTAAGAAATGCGCAAGGAAAAGCTACCATTCATTTCCCAGAGATAGAGTGCCAACCAACTCTTACATTAAAATTCCCAGACTTGGTAATCTCTCCACTTGGAAATTCAGAAACTGTGCAAAGGATGGTAAGGCAAGAATTACCAGGAGCTATTTGAAGAACTCCTGGTAAATCCCATCCCAGCTTCTTTAGTAAGAGGGCACCATGGGAGCTATCAAATGCCTACAAGTAGGGAATGATAAAGCCTGGGAAGAGGTACTCTGTCATGCTATCACCTCCTCCCTCTCAGCAGAAGGTATCACAGCATTGAGCGATTGGCTGGAAACTTTCCAGAAAAGACAAAAGCAAAGAAATATTTAAAGCTAAAAGGGGCTGGGCGCGGTGGCTCACGACTGTAATCCCAGCACTTTGGGAGGCTAAGGCAGGTGGATCACCTGAGGTCAGGAGTTCCAGACCAGCCTGACCAACATGGTGAAACCCCTTCTCTACTAAATACAAAAAATTAGCCGGGCGTGGTGGCATATGCCTGTAATCCCAGCTACTTGGGAGGCTGAGGGAGGAGAATTGCTTGAAACCAGAAGATAGAGGTTGCAGTGAGCTAAGATTGCACCATTGCACTCCAGCCTGGGTAACAAGAGCGAAACTCTCATCTCAAAAAAAAAAGGAAGAAGTGGAGAGTCCTTTCCCCTGTTTTGTTTCTCTGCTTTGGGTGAGGCACAACATTCCTGGAGGTGCCGTCATCTCAGAAAGCCAAGAGAGAACCAGGTAGGGCTTAGAGAGAAAATGATAGGGACCTGGATTCCTAGGACTGGCTGCAGGCTCTGAAGAAGAAAGAGAAGAGAAATGTGTGTTTTCCTTCTAAATTGCCCATTCCAGCTCATCAGGGAAGAGAAGCGAATGAGGTTTCAGTGAGGAAAAAACATAGTCTAGGGATGAAAACTTGGTTAGCTGGAATGTCTTCTGCATGTGCTCCGTCTCTCCCAGGAGCCTGAAAGCAGACATTGTAAGTGCCAGATGAGAAGCACCATCAATAGAAAGAGGAACCCCTTTCCCAACAGGCAGCATCCACACTCTGAAAATATATACACTATACTGTACCCCTGTGGCCCAAAGAATCAGTTCGTTAACCTAGGCTCTAAGAAAGGAATCAATGCTTAGGAAGGAAAAAGCGCACTTATTTTCCTGCAACAATATAATCCCAACAATAATTCAGTAACCCTTATACACAGTTATTATAGGCTTTGAAAAAAGGGACAGGATGGGATTTTTTAAAATAACATTTTACTGACTTTCAAAATATATGTTACTATTACTAAAATGTCATTATTGCCTGCAATCCCTGGAATTTGTACACACATTTTTCTGTAGAAAGTTTACATAGTGCCTGATGTGTCTAAACGCAAAGGGCTATTATGAGATTACAGAGAAAATTGTTCATGACTGTTCACCAGCTCAATTTGAGTTTTGACCAAGTTTCTGAATTTGTCCAACTTCACATTTTTAAGAAATGTAAAAGAATGCAACTCACACTGAAGAGATACTGTATTAGATGGTTTTCACATGGCTACAAAGAAATATCCGAGACTGGGTAATTTATAAAAGAAAGAGGTTTAATTGACTCACAGTTCCACATGGATGGGGAGGCCTCAGGAAACTTGCAATCATTCTATCATGGTGCAAGGGGAAGCAGGCATGTCTCACATGGCAGCAGAGAGTGAGAGCATGCAAGAGCAGGGAACCGTGCCTTATAAAACCATCAGATCATGTGAGAAATCACTCACTATCACGAGAACAACATGAAGGAAACTGCCCCCATGATCCAATCACTTCCCTCCCTCAACACATGAGGATTACAATTCGAGATGAGATTTGGGTGGGGACAAAGAGCCAAACCGTATCAGAGCCTCTCACAAAATGTTGAGGTGGATATGAATTAAGATTCAAGTTCATTATAGCAATCTCCATATTTTTAATCTATTTTTATTGCCTGGACCTTTTATGTGAACTGTCCTGGATACAAGGTTATTACAAATCATGTTTTCAGTTGCCATAGTGCTTTCTATTTTAAAACAAGGAAATGTAGCTATCTCTCTAACAAAAACATTTTCCTCTAAGGAATTGGTAGATCCATAATGTATTGCACACCCCAGAGAGAGGTCTGCTTGATAGAAGAATTCTGGATGGACCAGAAAGAAGGGAAGTTCAAAATATTATTGTCTTCTTTCTATTCTATTAGTGGCCATTGTCATATCACTTTCTTAGAACTATGATTAATATTTCTATAATTTTTAGTTAGATGTAAGTACTATGAAATATATTTGCTTTTAATTTTTAAATAAAATAAATGAGCACACACAGGGAGAGGTCAGAAACAGAGATTTGTGTACTAGTCCTTCACCCAGATTCTTCTTCTTAGTCGTCTTGCCTGTACAAGGCATGATCAACTTCTGGTCAGCGTTTCCCCATCTAGCTTGGTGACAGGGTTTGCACAGCTCCTTGGCTTTGAACATACTGCACAGATCTCCTAATTGGCAAGGGAGAAGGTATAGATGTGGTCAAAACCCAAAGAGGCCACGCTTTCATTGTCTGCTCAGTCTGCTACCTACATTCTGACCAGTGCCTCCCAGACTCCAAAACCAACCCCATGCTTCCATGGGAGTGAAATTGTGAGTGCTCATCTTCTGACTATGCCTGAATTGATAACTGACATATCTATCTCCTCCTACACCTTTTTTCTTTATTTCTTGCACCAAGAATGGAGAAGATGCATTTCCCACTTTCAGACATAGGACAGTCAGGGAATGTTTCAATTAGTCCGTGGTCTAGTTATTGTTTATCAATGATCACCAAGGAAGCTTCTCTCTGCAGTCGAGTGCCGGAAACTCCTTGGACCACACAAGACTGTGAATGGTGTCCTGGAAACTCTTACTTCACTTCAACTTCCTTAACTAGCTGACATCTCTAATCCCAGGCACAATAACATTTCCTCAAAAATAATGTGAATGGACAAGAAATTCAAGAGAAATTAATTTTTTAACCATATCCAAAACCTCTATTTAACAAATAGCAATTCAGAAGACAAAAGATGAATGGCACCACTTGGCAGAATTAGACCAGTGCTGGAGTTAAGTTTACTCAGGGTTCCCTTTGAAGGTTTTGATCATATTACGGTCTTGGCTTCTAGGAGAAGCACTTGCTACCACAGTTTTGGCTCCTTTGGAATTAGTGAAGGTACAGGAATTGTATGAGATAAAAGAGTGGTAGACAGTTAATCATCAGAGGCAGTATGGTAAGGTGATGGGGATACTATGAGAGAAAGAAATCATTAGTGGGAAATCTTTCCATAGTTAACCAAGAAGTTTGTGGTATGAAATCTTCAGTAATATCCTTATCACACACTACCATGTTTGTGGAAGTGGATATTTTAGGGGAACAAGATGGGGAGTTGAATCCTACATCCAGGATTGTTTAGGGAAAAACAAGACATGCAGAAGCCAAGGAACAAAATGAAAGTCCACATTTTGCTTATACAGGCAAAATAAATAGATGGAATACAGATTGGAAGAGAAGAAATCTCTATCTCATGCCATGATTTTGGTGAAAGGGCTCTTTGCAGATGTATACAAATCCCTAGACCAGGTTGATGCAGGCATCTAAAGTGTTCCCTAGAACCTGAAAGCGAGAATGTACATTAAAGCAAACCCATTTCTCCGTTGGCAGAGAGCCCAAACACAATCAGGTAGAGAAGGACTGAGTCCATTATTGTACACCCTGAAAACTCTAGGATTACCTTTCTGTGTGATCCTCTGGGTCACATATGCTAGCTCATCTTACTCTGTTCTTTGATTTCCCTGATAGGTAATTTTGTAGACCCTAAGGGCTAGATTGTGACAGTCTTTCTTTTAAAGCCAAACACTTGGGTACTTCTGGATGTTCAGCAAATATTCTTGAAAACACTCTGTGTTTTCAAAACCATCTTGGAACAAAATATGAGTGCAAATATGTCATCCCAGACCTCTCTCCAGCACCCTGCCCCAGAGACGTATTGATCCAACTGCCCCTGCTATGTGCCCATTCTTTCAAGGACTGCAAGGGAAAACACGTCTTGGCTTCAGCTGAAGAGCTGTCTCTTCCCAGCCCTTAACTCTGGGCCTGAAATGCAGGTCTCATCAAACTTACACCTTTTCCATAACATCTGTGGTTGGCAGAATAATACCCTCCCTGCAAAAGATGTCCAATTTCTAATTCACAAAATTTGTGACTATGTTGTGATAGGTGACAAAAGGGACTTAGCAGATGTGATTAAGTTAAGGAAATTAAAATCAGGGATTATCCTGGATTATTTGAATGAGCCCAATAACAACAGTCTTTATATGTGAAGGAGGGAGGCAGGAGGGTCAGAGTCAGAGAAGGAGATGTGAAGTTGAGTGATGTGAGGAAGGAACCATGAACCAAAGAATGCAGGCATCCTCTGTAAGCTGGAAAAGGTAAGAATACAAATTCTCTCCTAGAGCCTTTAGAAGGCACCAGCCCTGCCAACACCTTGACTTCAGCCCAGTGAGACCATCTGGACTACTCAGCTACAGAACTGTAAGAGAATAAATTTTCATTTTTTTAGCCACTAAGTTTGTGGAAATGTGTTACATCAGCCATGATAAACTAATAAAGCAGTGTGTAGCCATTTGAACTTGGGAAATGTGTACTTCCTAACAAAAGGAAACAGAAAAAGGTAAAATGCGCATTGCTTATTGAACACCTATTTTATGTCAGGAGCATACCTGCATACCACGCATAATCTCATGGACTTTTTATAATGACTCAGTGGATGTATTCCATTTATCAGATGAAGAAATTGAGCTTTAAAAGTGAAGAAATATGTTCAAGATGTTATCGTTGCCATGTGTCATGCAGCCTGGGCGACTCTGTCTCAAAAAACAAATAAAAACAAACAAACAAACAAAAACCTTTATCTAGGAATTGCCCTTTATAATCAAGTCTTACATTTATTTACATTTACAGAGCAAAGTGGATTCCCTGGACTATTTTCTATCTCAAACATATGCCACCATCTTGATAAGAGGTCCTCTTCCAGAATTCAGTAAATAAAGAGAACTTGCCGGGTAGCTGTTGTTAGTCGGTAGAAAGGAATGTGCACAGGGAGCCACAGGAAGACAAGCTCAATCCTGTGAGGTTGACGCTGGTACAAACCAGCTTGTGATAGAGAATATAAGACACAAGAAGCATTTTGCTTACAGCTTTGGATACTTCCATAGCATCCACCAACATCTCAAGATAACTTCCCAGGAACTAGAATGTAATTAATATGAAGATATAATTTTCTCAATTGCACAGTGACTGGACTATCTGAAGCAACTATGTGGCAACAGATGGGTGAGGCCTGCTTGGAATCAAGCCAAAGAAGTGGGAGTTGGACTGAGTCCCAAGTCTGTAGCCTTGCCTGAGCACAGGGACCCTGGTCATCAAAAACTAATAATAATAATAATTCTCATCTCACTCCTGTCACAGCTGATGACACTGACCATGAAGGCCATCAAATTTTCTCTGCTCTGAGTTCACGCTCCGCAGGTCACCTCCTGCTAGAAGCTTTGCTTTCTTTTGTATGGTTTTCTAAAGGGCAGAGAATCGTTTAAATTTCTCAGTTTAAATTATGTGTTTGCATCATGGTCTATACTGTTAGGGTCTCATCTTAAAAAAATAGTTTTCTGGCCGGGCGCGGTGGCTCAAGCCTGTAATCCCAGCACTTTGGGAGGCCGAGACGGGTGGATCACAAGGTCAGGAGGTCAAGACCATCCTGGCTAACACAGTGAAACCCCGTCTCTACTAAAAAATACAAAAAACTAGCCCGGCGAGGTGGCGGGCGCCTGTAGTCCCAGCTACTCCGGAGGCTGAGGCAGGAGAATGGCGTAAACCAAAAAAAAAAAAAAAAGTTTTCTATTCAGATGTGTTCAGTCCATGGGAAAAAATGTCATTTTCTGTTTTGGGCTCCACACTTAACTCCTGATTAAGACAACCTAGTTACTATTTCTTCCTTTTTGATCTCCTGGGCTCCTGCATGCTTTATCTCATAAACAGTGCCATTTGGTTACTATCTGTGGTTCATTCGCCCCCAGATAGTTTACCTTCTATCTAGTTAATATGCAGAAGTTCTAAAATCCTGGGCATTTGACTGATTATTGATGTTGGGTAAAGAAGAAGGACCCAAGTCAATCACGAAAGTGACTGATCTTTAAAGCTCCATTCTGTAGGTCCTTATAAGCAGAGCATCAACAAGAGGAAAACACCATCCTGAACAAACATCTTCAAATTATAAAATATGAGTGCTATTTTGGATTTAGGTGAAAAACATTACCATCCCAAGTCCCATTGTGCTCAAGGCCCTGTGACATGCATAAAGTCTTTGCAGAAGCTGGGAAATCATGCAAGTATTTGTTTTCTTTTATGCTTCCTCCTCTAGACCCTAAGAGCCAGAATTCTTGAAAAGACTGAGAACTCTATCAGTTCTTGTGAATTTGGTTAACTGAGTCAGCCCCCATAGCTTGATTTCCTCGGTGTTCACTGACCCATTCCAAGCCCTGAACTGATAAGGCCAGGAACCAGACCTAAAGTTATTGTGACCTCACCAAGGAATGTCACTCTATGAGGCTAAGTATCTCTTGAACTTATATTATTTTTAAAATTCTATTTACTTTTTATTATTCTTTTTATTGATATGTAATATTTATATATATTTATGGGGTACATGTGATGTTTTATTACATGCATAGAATGTGAAATGAACAAGTCAGAGTATTTAGGATATCCATCACCTCAAGCATTTTTCATATATATGTATTGAGAACATTTCAAGGCCTCACTTGTAGCTATTTTGAAATATACAATACATTGTTGTTAACTATAGTCATGCTACTCTACTATCAGACATTAAAATTTATTCTTTCTATCTAACTGCATGTTTGTACTCATTGGCCAACCGCTTTTCATTCCCCCATCCCACCCACTCACTGTTCCCAGCCGCTGGTATCTACTTTTCTACTCTCTGTCTCCATGAAATTGACTTTTTTAGATACCACATATGAGTAAGAACATAAGAAATTTGTCCCAAAATCTTCTTAAGCTGATAAGCAACTTCAGCAAAGTCTCAGGATACAAAATTAATGTGCAAAAATCACAAGCATTCTTAT